>NC_025878.1:0-187742 GCF_000755165.1 Leishmania panamensis
TCCGGGTGGGGTGGCATTTCAGTCACGCCCTGGGACAGAATAGGGACATTAAACAACAGAAATGAGCACCCATATAGGCGTACGAGACACAGTTGAAGAGGAAACGAAAACGAAATCGCGTGGCCTACGAAGGGGAGGGGGGGGCAGTCAACGGAGGAAAAAAAAGACTCGAAAAAGACATGCGAGATACGACAAAAGTGTGCTGCCGTAGCCGTTCTGTTTTCATGGCAACGCGGTCCAACAACCTTGCAGCACCTCCGGGTGCCTCACAACGGCTCCCACACGCGGGTGAGGCACCCGGAGATGTTGGGAGGAGAAGAGCTGTCCACTGCTCAGTGCACACGTCGCTATGGCAACTCAGTGGGCAAACAGAAAGAAGTGCTCAAGTGATTACAGTATGTATAGTTAAAGAAAAAAAGAGTTGCTGGACATGGCTGGGTGGGGCACCTCGCCGATGGGGAAACGATTGAAGTGATGGAAGAAACAACCACGAGGGAGGAGAGGGGAGGCAAGGCAAAATACTCCGGTTGGCTAGCGAGAGGAAAGGGATAAGGATAAAAGCCAGAAAATGGAACACAGACGCTCACAACATAACCCTGATGCGGAGGCTCCTTGTCTCGCTATCCACAACTCCGCTGCACCTCAAAGAAAGAGAGAAAGGGGCGACTGTCGCTCTGCGAACTCCCCTTCGCTGCTTTGATACTCAACATCGGGAAACAAAACAAAAAAATCAGGAGTGACAGGTGCACTTGCAGCATCCGTTCGCATCAACTCAAAGTGGAGCATGTCGAAAATGCGGCCCGCACGAGATTACCTCGACGCGGTCAGCACACATTCTACCCACACACACACACACACACACGGCTTTCTCGTCACTGTGGCTTGATGCGGCGCAACTCAGTGGCGGCGGCGACCATGTTGTGCAACGCCGCGCGGCACTCGTCCCAGGTACGAGTCTTCAAACCGCAGTCGGGGTTCACCCATAGCTGCCGGACAGGGATGTGCTGCGTCGCCCTGAGCAGCAAGTCGACAATCGACTGGATGGTGGGGATGTTAGGGCTGTGGATGTCGTACACCCCCGGGCCGACGCAGTTCGGGTAGGTAAAGTCGGCGAACGAAGTGAGTGGCTCCATGTCTGAACGAGAGGCCTCAATGGAAATCACGTCGGCATCCATGGCCGCGATGGTGTGGATGACGTCGTTCACCTCTGCGTAGCACATGTGTGTGTGAATCTGTGTCTGCAGAGCAACACCGGACGTGCTCACGCGGAAGCAGCGTGAGGCCCAGTCCAGGTACTCGCCCCACTTGCTCCGCTGCAGCGGCAGCCCCTCACGCAGTCCCGGCTCGTCCACCTGGATCACGGAGATGCCGGCGCGCTCGAGGTCGCACACCTCGTCACGGATTGCAAGCGCCAGCTGCTCCGTCACCTTCTCTCGTGCCAAATCCTCGCGAACGAACGACCAACAGAGAATCGTGACTGGGCCAGTGAGCATGCCCTTCACGGGCAGAGACGTCAGGGACTGCGCGTAGGCAGCCCACGAGACTGTCATCGGGCGCGGACGCCAGACATCGCCAATAATGATCGGCGGCTTTACGCAGCGCGACCCGTAGCTTTGTACCCAGCCGTTCTCCGTGAAGGCGAAGCCCTCGAGCAGCTCGCCAAAGTACTCCACCATGTCGTTACGCTCCGCCTCACCATGGACGAGGACGTCGAGTCCGATGTCCTCCTGTTGCTTGATGGCGTACGCGATGTGCTCCTTGAGCTGCGACTCGTACGCTTCCTTGCCCACGCGGCCCTTCTTGTGCGCCAGGCGCTGCGCACGCAACTCGGCTGTCTGCGGAAAGGAGCCGATGGTGGTGGTGGGCCACAGGGGCAGGTTCAGCTTCTCCTGCTGCACGAGCCAGCGCTGTGGGAAGGGGTCGAGACGAGAGGCGTCGGCGGCGGTCAGGCCCGCCACACGGTCGCGCACCGCCATGCGCACTACGCGCTCCTTGTCCTGTCGAGCACGGAGAGGGGCGCTGTACTCCGCCACAGCGGCCTCACTTCCAGTGACGACGGCGTCCGCCAGCAGCTTTAGTTCACCGCACTTCTGCAGCGCAAACGCAAGCCACTCCTTCGCCTCCGGATCGAGCCCCGTCTCACATTCCAGGTTGATGGGGGAGTGCAGGAGGGAGCATGATGTGCCGATCCACACAGCACGATCCGGGGACTGCTTCCGCAGAGAAGCAAGCAGTTGGTAGGCGTCCAGCAGATTCGAGCGCCACACATTTCGCCCGTTTACCACGCCGGCAGAAAGGACCCAGTCCGCCGGTAGCGCACGCTCCACCTCAAGAACTGACTGAGTCTGTGCGCTCAGGTCCACATGAAGCCCATTCACCGGCAAGGTGGCAATAAGCGAGAGGTGATGCGATACGTCCTCAAAGTAGGTTGTCAGCAGCAGCCTCACATCAGTGCCAACCGCGGCGCGCAGGTTGCGATACGTCTCCTGGTAAGCATTCCTCCAGCTCGACTCCAGCTCCAGCACTAGCGCCGGCTCATCGACCTGCACCCACTCCACACCCAAGGCCGCCAGGCGCTTGAGAATACCCGCGTACACCGGCACGAGCTTCGGAAGCAGCGATGCACGATCAAACGATTCCTCACCCTTCACCTTGCCCAGGTACACATACGTCACGGGGCCGAGGAGTACCGGCTTCAGGCGCTTCGCATCGAAAAGCTCCTTCGCCTCCTCAACCTCCTCGAAGAGCTGCGGCCAAGAGACGCTGAACTCCGCCGACGCGCTCGTGAACTCTGGCACAATGTAGTGGTAGTTTGTATTGAACCACTTCGTCATTTCAGACGCCGCCGCGGGAGCGCCGGTTGGCGCGCGACCGCGGGCCACGCGGAAGAGAGTGTCGAGGTTGACAGCGGCATCCCCGTTAGCACGGTGACGCAGAGGTGCATTGCCCAGCATCAGAGTGGTCGTCAGCACATGGTCGTACCACGCAAAGTCTCCGACAGGGAGAAGGGTCACGCCCCTCTCGCTCTGCTCCTGCAGGTGCCGCTTTCGGAGCTCACTACCAACCTGGCGCAGCGCAGCCTCTGTCAAGTCGCCTCGCCAGTAAGACTCGAGCGTCTTCTTCAGCTCCCGTTGCACGCCTACACGTGGAAAGCCCAGTGTGTGCGTCGTCACGGAAGAAGACATTTCGCTAAACGATTGAAAAAGGGGAGTGAACTGAAAGGAAGGCGATGGGGGTCTGCAGGTAGTGCCACAGAGAAGTGAGAAAAAAGAAAAGGGAGAAAGAGCTGCGCTGTGGTGGCCTTCAGAGAGGACTTCCATTGTTATTACCAATCACCAAACGTCGTTAGTGGATCTCAGGGGAAAGCATGGGGGCGAGCCTTGTTGCCCTCCTTTGAACAGCGCAAGCGCGTGTCAGTAGGGAGCCTTTCGGCACGGAAACTACTCTATTTCTACGAAGGCAAGCAGACAGCGCAGCTTACCTTACGCTGACAGCGTGCTTTTTTTTCGCCGCTGGGACGTCAGTAGCGACGGAAACCTATGGAAAGTAAATCGCTTCTCTTTGAGTCCGCATCAGCCTCCCGTTAATACCACGATACTCACTTACCTGGCGCCTGAGAGGCAAACCAGGCCCCCTGCAAGAAGAATCTCGTGGGCACTGAGTCTTTCGCATCCTAGCCGCTGAGAAAACAACAACAAAAAACTCACTGTTTCGGCGCAGTGTACTCCGAGCTGTAGGATCCGCTCTTCACAACCCCTGAGTTCCCAGTTTGCAGTGGCATTGTGGGTGGGTGGGTTGCGTACGAAGTGCGCCGTAGAACAGGAGAGAGATAGTGGGAAGAGTAGACGGTTGATAATAGAATTCGTCGCCTTGACTTCCTTTTATCTTAAGCATTGAATAGAAGCACCGAAAAGGGAGGGAAACAGCACATTTTCAAGCAAACATGGCACAAACAGAGTGGAGAAAAAAAAAAGACGCAGAGACAAACTTCATTTTGGTTTGAGCAAAAGCAAAAAAATAGGAGAAAAAACGTTTTGCATTTTCTTTTTAAGACGGTTCTACACTGCGGTCGCTCACAAACACGCGGCAGTGTTATGAAAAAAAAAGGCGGGAAACTGCAGAAAGACACACACACCTCGACAAAAAAGCCATCGAAACATTCAGGCAAGAAAAGACCATGTCTTGGATTCCTCATTTTTTGTTGGCTGTTCTGGGCAAGCGTCCACAGAGCTGCGGGTACACTCGTATGGTTTTACGCGAAACCTCCTCAAAATGCCAACGTGCAACAGTGTAAGATCGTTGTTGTACCCGCCACGTGGAATGTGGGAGAAGGATGTCACGACAGAGAACGTCAATGAAGATGCTCGGCACAGGGCCCGCACACTCTATGGACAGTTATGCGCGGTGATCCTTGAAAGCAAACATATATCTTATCACGCACATCACGTAGGGAACAAATACAGAGATATCCAGAGTGGCCTGCTTCTCCACACCTTTGCAGCAGCGCGGAGCAGAAGAGACAACATCTGGTTAACAAGTTTGTCTTTGACTGTGATGATGCTCCCCCCTGCCGAGGACAATAGCAGCCCCCTGCGCAAAATCCCGTACAGCAACCAAATAACTGGCAGAAGCAGTGCTAAGGGGTAGCAAAATAAAATAAAAAATAAAACAAGACGAACAAGGGAGCTGGACAAAGAGAAAGCATTTGGGGGGGGGGGGAAGGAACGTGTCTACTCCATGGCGAGCACGTGGGCACCCATAGACGCGCACAATCACAGTTCTCCCCACATCGGCTACCTTGTTGCTACTTCAAGCAATAGGGGCTGTCAATACTGTTGGAGATCGTTGAGATAGCTGCAGTTCTACTGCACATAGCCCAGGATCACTCCAGGACTAAGCCCAACACTAACACGCTGCAGCAACAGCAGAAAATAAAGAGCAGGAGGGTTTGTTTATTCGCTAGATTGCGAACAGGATGTGAGGTTAGCTGCTCCAAGCTTTATGATGCTTGTAAGCCTCCCTAGCACAGCACCTGTCTGTATACGTTTGCCAGCTACAAGAGTTTGCACAGTCGTATGTGAGGGAATACTGCAGGCTCTTGGCTTCTCCACAGAGTGGGTTCTCAATGTTGATACAGCAGTGAGGTGCCTCGGGTCATCAGGTCAAGTGTAAAACAGTATATTGTATGGGTAGTAGTAATAAAGCAAAGGATAACGTGTCATTACGTACGAGCTCTAAACGCTGTAGGCATGGCAGAGCAAGTTAGCACAGCAGTGCATCTCTACGCACCGCTCGGTATTATACAAAAGACGTACAAGAACATGCCAAGAAGGGCGCCAGCAATCGGACCGACGATGGGTATCCAGAAGTAATAGCCGTGCAGGATGAATGGCTCCTTGCCCCAGAGCATGGCTGTGAATATACGGGGTCCGAGATCGCGTGTAGGGTTGAGAGCATATCCAGAGTTGATACCGGTCGTGATACCAATGACGAAAAGCAGCAGTCCCACGGCAACCGGCTTGTAGCCATCGGCGGGTGTCATGCGGTTATCGTTGATGGCGAGAATGCCCATCATGAGCACCATCGTGTTGAATATCTCACTCCACACCGCAAAGACGTTCGAGACGTTCGGGTATGTGACAAAGACACCGCTGAACTTAGAGGCCATCGTCTCGTTTGGAAGCAACATGACCGCGGCGTCGTCAAAGTGCTGCTTGAAGAGCCCATAGACGTTGGCCGCACCCAGGATGGCACCGAGAAGCTGGGCTAACATAAAGCCTGGCGCTTTACGCCAAGGAAAGGCGCCAAAGGCGCAGTTGGCGAGTGTTACAGCCGGATTCAAGTGACCACCGGACACACCCATAGTTATGAAAAGGGCAATGGCAAGCCCAAAACCCCATCCCAAGGTGATTGCGAGGTAGCTCACGTTTGTCTGAAAAGAGGCTGTGTTACCGGCGTGAAACGTGGTGGTTGCGGTGACGCCGATGCCAAAGGAAAGGAGGAAAAACGATCCGAAGAACTCGGCAACGTACTCGCGTATCCACCATCGGTACCGGTAAAGAGGCCACGTATCCTGCGCCGTCAAGTCTCGTTTCTGCCTCTGCTGCTGATCCTCGTCCATGTGGTTTTCAATCGCCATCCCTTCCGGGTCCTCTTTCTGCAGGTAGAGCTGGACTTCGCCCTCATAGGAGGGATAGGGGGTTCTGTCGACGCTCATCTAGGTCCACTAAGAAGGCCTGTGTGTTGGGGAATGAAGGTGATGGGGGCGAGAACTCGTGCTGTGGGTGCTGCTAATGAAATGTGTAGTATACACACGTACACGTACATATAGAGAGAAGCATCAGGGGTGTCTAAAGAAGAAGAAGAGAGACGATACAAGAGGGCAGAGTGTTCAAGGGACGGCATTCGCCAGCAGAGGGATCCGGCTGGAAAGTCGACGTGATAAAAAATGGCGAGGAAGTGAGGTGCAGCCAACAAGGCGGTTTTCCTGCGCCGAAGTCAAAATGAACTCTCAAGCGGCTTTGCGCAAGCAAAGGGTAGAGGGGGCATTGGGCTTGCGTTGCCGGCGTCTCTGTTGCCTTGGCGGAGGAGGTGTGAGGCTGCCGCTGCGAGAAAAAAACGTGTGGGGGGGTGTCTTCCTCGGTCACTTCGTTGCGAGCGCGTGTCAGACGGCTGTGCAGCGCGCCCTGGCAGCAGGTGCACCTGGCACGTCACGGTACTAAACGCCACAGCAGGGAGAAGGGGGCGGGGGGAGCTCAGGGAGGAGGGTGGGGTCACGCGCGGAATTGTTGAGCGACACGGCAGGGAAAGAGAGCAGCTGCTGTTACGCATGCTGCCCGCGCGCGGTTTGCCCCTCTTTGCAGCAGGCTGGGTGGATAACATGCTCTTCCCGGGGGTGAGGCTGCGACGGCTGTTTTGAATGCTATCGCCAAGGCGAAGGGGCAGTGTGAGGTCGGCCGGGGGGCGTGCGCAGTATACGGGCGCAAACAAACGAATACACTGGGCCAAGGGATCTTGTATGACCGGACCCGCTTCGATCACCTTTCACAGATGAGACGTGTACGGCTGCATCATGATCCAGTAGCCCCGCCCTGTGAGAATGGCGATTGCGTGTAGGCGGCAAGCACAACATCACTAGGAGTCTGTGACACCACCCAGCGGGCATAGCGCGCGCGCAGGTGAGCAATTCTCGACGGCTTGGCAACGGCGACTTCCTGAACAGGCGGTGGCTGTAGTTCAGGTTGCATGTGCTGCTCCTGCAGCGGTGGTTGTGCACCACGCTCTTCATCGCGAGCGGCTGGCTCGCCAGCGTCGCCTGTAGGCTCTGGTGGGGCAGGCGGGGCAGCACGACCTGACAGCAACTGCATGATGATCCGGTGCATCTGAAGGCGAGCAAGCCTGTCAAAGCTGGCATTGTGCAGCTGCGTCGGGCGGTGCGTGAGTCTGAGAAGCAGTAGCGCTGACAGTACCAACAGTTGCTCGTACGTTGGAAGCACACTCCCGTCGGAGAGAGAGGTGAGCGCGGCGATAGTGAGCCGCACGAGGCCGCTGTGAATGGCTGAAGGAAGCAAAACCGCGTGGACAGCTTCCAGCGACGGGGGCCCTTCGATCAGCTGCGGTGCGTACTCGAGGCAGCGACGAAAGAGGGAAGTGCGCAGGAACAGTCCTTCGACCAGTGCCCACGTCCCTACTGCCAGCACACCCGTTATCCAGCGGAGCAGCAAGCAGAACCACAACGGCAGGACAATGTAGTCTGCCGCAATACGGTCCACATAGTTCAGGTGCCACTGCGAGCACACTAGCAGCGGCACAGCCACTCCAAGGAGGGCGGCCACGCTCAAGCGCGGCAGTGTGGCGACATGCTGCACCGTTTTTGTGGTGAGTCGTCGAAGTGTGTCGCGCGAGCACACGACTGCGCCGTCGCTGTGGAAATCGGAGAGCGACGACAACAGCTGCACCAGCATCCTGTCGTTCCGCCCGCTAGCTCCCTGCAACAGCTCCCGCACCACTCGACTCGGTTTGACGCGTACGAGCCGCCGGCACATGCAGGTCTCGACTCTGGTGAAGTCCACTGAGGCACCGTAGAAGCACAGCATGACCGCCTGCATCTTCCAGTTTTGCACGCCGCGGCGCAGCTGCGGAAACGCGGCGTTTAAATTGCCACCATGGTGGGCGACGCGCAGGACGCTGAGGGCGAACCCGAGAAAGGGAAACCACAAACTCCACGAGGCCCACTCTACCATTGCACCGATCAGTACGTTGGCGCACACCAAACACGCGGCGTAAGCGGCGCGCTCCACCCCCTGGCCTCTCCGCTGTTGTCCCTCGGGAATCGTGACGGTAGGGTAGAGGAAACAGCTGCGCAGCCACCCCCTCACGGACGTCTGCAGCCGCCTCAGAATGCTCAACCAGCAGTACAGGAAGTGGAAGTGTATATCCTGCTTCTCGAGCGAGTAGAGAGAAAGGTACGTCAGAGACTTTGGAAACGCCTCGGGGAATAGGTGGTGCAGACTGACAAACGCGCCAAAGCCAACGGTTGCCGTGTACAGAGCCACAAGCAGCGGCACCTCCAGCAGCGTCCGCCAGAAGCCACGTCCGTACAACCGGAGGAAGGCAAAGAAGAACTCATTCTCCGCAAGGTCCTGGGTGAATAGCGTGTACGGCGAAAGCATCACAAAGGTGCCCATGAGAAGCCACAGCAGAGTAGTTTGCATCGACCCAATGAGCGTCAGCCATGTGGAGAAGGATGAAATTCGCATCAGCACCCCAGCGCCGTACCACAGGAACTCAGCTAAAGACGCCGGGGACGGGAGTGCAGATCTTTGAGACACCCCCAGCCCACATGTCGCGATATCGAACAGCTGCGGGCACTCACCTCGCCAGACATCAGGGAGGACAGTGAAAAGTGCTCGTGCCACGTTGAGTGGCTGTATGAGGGGCTTCACGGAAGATGCGGGGCCGCGTGCCGCATTATTGCAGTGGAGCGGAAGGAGGTCCTCGGCACGAAGAACCTGCCACGCTTCACGGCGCTCCATCAGTACGGCGAGGTCGCCCTCCACAAAGAAAGGGAAAAGGCACACGTACGCGACGATAGGAATTACAGTGGCCCACGCAAGGACCAGAACAAGAAGCAAGGCGGTGCTGCGGGTGAAGAGGCTGCAGAGAAAGAGGGGGCGCGACAGTCGTCCATCAACGACTCGCTGGCGCCACGCCGCAGCGCGCAGGATGTGCGGCCACTCCATCAGCCCCACCACGAATGCGGTGACCCAGTACACGTACGGCGGCACTGCGGCGGACGTTACGGCTGTAGCCGCTTGAAGGTGCAGCGAGGGGTCCACCGGCGGAAGCAAGCTGCTACACAATGCAGCGGCGCCGTGGCAAAGCAACTTGAGAGTACTCAGGGAGACGTGCCCGAGGACAACAGCGCTGGCAGCGATCATGTGCACGAACAGTACCTTTGCAGCGTACCCAACAGGGCCGAAGCTCCAGACGTTGAGCTGCCGAGCGAGACCGCGGCTGGCGCGCACTTTGGCTTTGAGAAGCTGCAGTGTTGCACGTTTGTTCATCTGCACTTCGGCAACGGTAACGTAGCGGTGGCGCGCAACACTCTGTGACTCTGCACTACATCGCATGAATGCCTCGTTCAAAGCGGATGTGGCCGCGTCATCTAGGGCGGGAATCGCGGGTGCCTGCAGGGGCGTCTCCGGTGGGAGGCCGCTAACGTAGTCCTCGTGCAGAAATACCCACACTCGAAACTGCTCAAAGGCCCAGAGTACTGCAAGCGGTACAACGGTGAGCGCGGCACCAAAAATGTAGAAGAGCTCGGTAGAGATCGTCAACTCGGTGAGGGCCCTGTGGTGGAGCACGACGTACACCAAACAGCTGTACCACATCCCTGCGCTGACCAGCAGGACGACGAGACAACACACGAGCACCTGAAGCGGTGTGAAGAAGACGCCGCACAGGCGCTGCAACGGTCGCAGCACAAGGAGTTTTCCGGCCAGCTGCAAGCCTCTCAGTGATGCGAGAGGTGGCACGTCCTCCACAGCCACCTGAAATGTGTAGGCTGTGCCACACACCTCACACGACAGCTCCCCACGCGAGGCGATCCACTCCGCCAGGCAGTACGGGTGCGCATATGCCATGGTGCCCTCACACTGGCACGGACGAATGACCGGCGCATCACCTGTCTGGCATATGCGGCATACGGAGGAAGAGTCCTGCGCCATTGCCGCACCACCAACAGCGCTGTTCAGCCCGAAGGCAATCTGTTGACGTGTATGTGTGTGTGTTTCGTGTTTTCGGTTAGGACACCCAACGAACTATGGCTGGTCAGAATGCATGGAGCGGAGAAGAGGGGCAGGTAGAGAGTGATCGATGGGTGCTGCATCGGAAGGAGAGCGCGCTACCGTTTAGTGTGAGTGGAGGGTATCCCAACCCGGGGCACAAAAACAGCGGCTGTGCGTAGACCCGCAGCACACCAGTGGCGAGCGCACGTGGCTCTTGCTCTCCAGCGACGCAGCGAGAGGCTCACGGGCAGAGCAGCGCTGCCCAGCCCCTGTTGTGTTCTTCGAGGCGGCCGTCCCGACCCCTTGCTCTCCGGTGTTTTTCTTCTGAGTGTTTTCGTCCGACGTGCAACTCATCACGCTGGCGGGGCACACCGATTACCCCCTGCCGGAGGGAAAAAGAGAGCGAGGCCGGGAAGCCGGACAGAGCAGCGCGGTTGAGCTGTGGGAGAAGAGGAAGAAAGAGGCTATTAAATCATGCGGAGGGGATGACCTTCCGCTTTCACCCTGAGCCGGTACTATGAACATTACTACTCAGCAGCTGCCAACTCAGTTAAAGTGCTTCGGCTCTCTCGCGCCGCTCCTTCTGCTTCAAGGTGTATGCACGGCTACCTCGCGAAGGTGTGAAACGAAAGAGTTCTCCCGTCACACGGTACTGTGCTTGAGTGCAGCTGAGGAACTCGTTCTTCACGCTCCATTCCCTAAACTTACACACACACACAGGTAAGACGGTCATGGGGCTTCGTAGAGGGTGATAGCCTCGAAGATCGCTCACGACACTGAGAAAACCAAAAGCGAAGAAAAGGACAAAGAGAAACGTGATATGCTCCCGTAGAACCCCTCAATTCTGTCCCAGTGCGTGACTGAAACGCCATCCCACCCAGGCCCATCGCGTGGGGCAAGGCATTCGGTAGGCACATGTTAGAGCAATACACGGGCTCAGTCATCCCAGCACGGGCTCGTCCTCAAACTACACACACGCACACGCACTGCTTCGATGGTCACTTGACAGCCGCTCTCATCATGCCGCTCACCGCGTGGTGCATCCCTCGAGGGGTGGCTCAGGCTCCCCACCCCGGTAGGCAGTGAGTGCCAGGTTGGGATACGCTCGAGTTGCGCTGACACTCTGCCCATCATGCAAATGGTGCCACTGTCGCAGGTTGCTCCGAAACAGCGCCATTCAGGACCCAACAGCGGACATTAGTACCGATACATCGCACCGACCTGCGCAATGTCCTGTGGGTCCCTGACCCTGCCACTGCCAGAGGTGCTTCGGCGCATTGGCAACGATACTGAGGGAGGGGGGCTGCCTGACTTCTTCACACAGCGCAGGATGGTGGTACTGAACACCGGGCCAGTGTACTGAGATATCCCACGTCATCGGGGAGACGGAGTGAGAACAGAAAAAAGTGCATAAGCGCTAGACAAAAAAAAAGCTGCAAAGGGGTGGTGTTCGTTAACGAAGTACGGAGTCGTTCATGCTCGGCACATGATGCACGTAAAAGCGCAGCAGCTGCAGCCGCTTTGAACGTGCACCGTGTGCCGTCTATTCTTTTTGAAGCTCCCGTTCTGCATATACGCGCTCGTGGGAACGAGGCAGCACACCGCAACCGCTGCACCGAGGCGCGAATCAGTCCTCATTCCCTCTCTCTCTCTACTACCTGTTCGTCACGCGCCGGAGGCTAACCACTCAGGCTGTCGGAAAGAGAGACAGGGAATGAGGAATGGGTGACCCATGAGCCGAGGCAATCTAGGAGAAGAGAAAGTGGCGAGTCAGCAGCGGAAAGGAAAAATTGGCTGACAGCCTGCCGAGAAGAAATCGCCGGTTCACCTGCTCCTCTGTTGTAGTGTGTACGGGGATAAAAACGCAAAGCGCCAAGCGTACAGCTGAGGAGGGGAAATGGTAGTGAGAGCTCAAGAAAGAGGGAGCGAGTCGCGGATCTGCGCAATCGCGGCCGCTACGTTAGAGCACTACACAACACGAACGTCAACAGACTTAGTGTTGGCGGTGGGGAGCTCTTGTCCTTGCGCCTGCTCCTCGTCTGGGGATTGATTGCGCTCCCCTGCCACTGGGAGCGTCTCGTCCTCCCGAAATTTGGGCAACGTTGGCGCAATGATCGCGGGAACAAACTGAAACACCATGAAGAGAGGGAGCGCCTTCCAGTAGCCCGTCGCCGTGGTGACACCCAAGCTCGACATGAAGGCCGCCGTGACAGCACTGCTCACCACGCCGCCACCGGAGGTGCTGACACTGTAGAGCTGGAACGCCGCCGTTTCGTAGAAGCGCGGCGTATGCATAGTAGCCAGCGAGAGTGTCGGCATGAAGGCAAAGCGCAGGCACGCGTTCACGAAGACGGACTCGATGGGGATGAAGACCTTGTAGTTGAACTTGTTGTTGGTGCTGCCCAGCACGCCCCAGAAGTGGAAGAAGGTCCCAAAGGCCCAGGCGCTGCAGCCGGCGAGGCAGATAAGAAGGGGGTTGGCACGGAACAGACGACCGTGCGAGGACTCGGAGCGCTGCGCAAAGTACATCCACAACGCGTACGCCAGTGCACCGAGCAGGGCACCGAGAGAGCCCAGGATGGAGTTTGCCTGGCTGACGCCCAGCGAGAAGGTTTTGGTGAACTGGTATTCAAAGGAGAACCTGGTGTTGTTCAGCGCGTCGGGCAGCATAAAGTAGATGAACGTGAAGCACAGGGTGAACATGAATTTCCCGCCAAAGGCCTCCTTGTGAGGGGAAATGGCCATTTTGGTCACGTTAAGCGTATTGCGGTAGAAGGCAACGGGCTCCGAGTTGCGGATATCGACCCTGCGGTAGTCCGTGTAGTAGTACCGCTTCGTGAGGAAGAGGACCTGCAGAATCAGCACGCAGCAGCAGATGCCAGCGATAAGACACATCCAGCGGTTGTTGACGTGCGGCTGCGCCGGGTTGCCGTAGGCAAACTGGTAGAAGATGGTCTGGATCAGAGAGCCCGCCGTGCGCCACACCATCGCCTGCGCCATCAGACCGCCGATACGGGCTGACGTTTCACCAGGCGACTCCACAAGGCGGTTGCCGTAGTTAATCACGACAGCGTTCATGGGCATGTAGATGAACATCGTCGCCACCTGCATAATCCAGACGAGCACGAGCACGCTGCTGTACTGGTTTTGGATGTTCTTCGTTGCAAAGCAGACAAAGCAGACAATGGCGTTGATGACGCAGGCGATTATGATGACGGGGCGGAAGCGCTCGCGTTTCACGCGAATCATATCGACAATCAGACCAAACACCGGGCCCAGGTAGAGCATGTTGTAGCACAGCGAGTAAAATTGCCTCTGCTGCGCCTCCGTCCACGATAAGTAGCCCATCGTGGCAAAAGAGTCGAGAACGTAGTTCATGTTCTGAGTGATGGTACTCGTCAGTAGGAAGAGGCCAATGCGCCACGGAAGCAGGATGGGAGCATGGCGCATGTCCATCTCCTCATTCATCAGGTCGTCCCAGTAGCTCATCATCCAGGACTTGTGGACTGCGCCGCCGCCGTCGCTTGAGGCCGTCCATGGGAGCTTTTGGGCATCTTCCGCGTTTACATTCCCACTGCCCTCCTCCCTCTGTGGCTTTCGGGGAGACATAGTCAACATGGCGGTGGGTCCGTGTGGGGCGAGTGTGTGTGAAGGAGCGAAGAAGCGGACGAGGAAAGCAGTGAAGGGCACTAAGCACGGAGGAGGAAGTCGTTCTTTAAGCAACTGTGAGGGACTCTGTGGGCAAGAGGGGTGGCTCACAGGGGATGTGCTAACTGCGTGGGCCTATTTGCCTGCGAAGAGTATCCGAGATGCAGAGGAGAAAAAGAGGATGGGGAAGCGGCTACGCAGGGGAAGCGACCGAGGGCAGTTCGAAGGGAGTCATCTCCAAGCAATCCACTCATGAGCTGTTCAGTGCCAACATGACTGCAGCCGTGATAGAGGGCATATCGGCGGCCGCGGGGACATGCATGCGCCTGTGCGCCGCGATAGTGCCGTTCTCAGTGACACGCAGTGACACCTGCCTACACCCTTCATGGGGGTAAGAATCTGTTATCCTGGACAGAGCGAACGACTGCCATTCCTCTGCGTAGTCGCCCTACGTGCTACCAAACGTGAGGCAGCGCATAGTAAACACCAAAAAACACGCGCGGAGCAGCTGTGCTAGAGGCACGTCTCCTGTACGACACCGCAATCGCTGATCAGCACGGTCTTGCTGGGCTTACCATGCGGCGTGCCGTAGGCTTCCAGTTTCTTCACGTGCTCGTAGCCGTGGAGGACCTGGCCAAACACAACGTGCTTCCCATCCAACCACGGGCAAGCGACGGTGCAGATGAAGAACTGCGAGCCGTTGGTGTTGCGGCCGGCGTTGGCCATGGAGAGAATGCCTGGGCCCTTGTGCTTGCCGGCCTTGCCGTTGAAAGACTCGTCCTTGAAGCGAGCGCCGTAGATGGAGCAGCCGCCGGTGCCGTTGCCCTTTGTAATGTCACCGCCCTGCAGCATAAAGTCGGGAATGATGCGGTGAAAGGGGCAGCCCTTGTAGGTGAGCAACACGCCTTCTGGTGACTTATTGCTAGACCCCCGGCAGAGCTCGCGAAAGCTCCTCGCTGTGACAGGGACGGTGTCGTCGAACAACTCCAACTCGATCCGCCCAATCGGCTCGTGGGCTGTAACGCCGAAAAAAAGGGGGCGGCCCTGCTCGGCCACGTCGAAGAAAACTCGACTGTTGCGAGGGTTGGTAGCGTACGGCGTCAGGTATGGCCTGCTTGCTGAAGCTGCAGCTGCGCTGGGAGAGACAACGTACGAGTGCAGCGCACCGCCTGCTACGAGAGCGCACGAGAATCGAAGCGCCATCACGGAAATATTTGAGAGAACAGCAGGGGTGATCGCGGTGGCGGTGTTGCCGGGAAGCTTTCCAGGCCGCACAGGAAAGAGGGGTGCGCTGGTTCAGAAGCGTCGGCGTGGGGCACGCAAGAAGAGAGCAGAAATGCCGCGGTGAAGATGCCCAGTAGGGGGGGGGAGGGCGACTCGGTCACATGCTGAGGAAAGCACAAACAGAGAGTGGAAAGAGGTAAAGGCAATAACAGCGACACACCAGGAATGATACGTGACAGAGAGAGAGAGGAAGGGAGGAGTAAGACGTCGTCCACTGGCAGACTTTGCTGCCAGGCACACATCTGCAAGTATGAGGGAGAAGTGCGGGGATCCAGCAGACGTGCATACGTACGCTGCTGACTGAAACCTCGCTGGCACTGCGCAGGTGCTCCCTTCCTACGCACCAAGGTGAGCGGTTCTCGTGCGTGTGTTATTGCCGTGGTCATTGTTGCTGTTCACTCGATGGGTAACACAAACAAAATGTGGCAAGCAGGCGAGCGAGACCCTGTGTCTTTCCGGCAGATCAGTAGCCTGGTGGCCGCGGAAGGTTCTGGATGCCGCGTGCGATGGCGCTAGCGCCGTCCACCGGCGTAATGCCCCACCAGCGGTATCGAAAGTAGCAAAATGTGAAGTACACAACCAAGACAATGGGGCCGATGATTGAGACGTTGGCGACGGTGAGAAGCTTCTTGATTTTGAACTTCTGATCCACCGGCACCTTGCTCAGCTTGTCCTCGAACATGGACAGTTCCTCACTGCGCTCCTTCCAACGGCGGTAGGACCAGCGGTTAACGGGGTGAGTGTCCTTGTTCTCTTCCCAGTAGGTGCGCTCCCGCAGTGCGTCCTTTTTGAGCGTCTTGTTGAAGGCGTACAACCGAGCCGCGTTCACACGGCCCGCCGCCCCTCGCCCAACAAAGTTCGTCATGCCCGTCTACGCCGTCGTTCCAGTGGATATGCGGGGGACCGCAACAGGATAGAGGAAGGCTGGATGCTGTGCACCGCATGGTGAAGAGCAGGTGGTGGTAGTGGTGATAGTTGAGGAGGAGTAAAGTACAGACGGGAGTAGACGGCGCGGACGGTATCGAGGATTCTACCTTGGCATCGGCACAGAGCCAAACGGCAACAGCCCCAAATGCGTCAGATATGATGGTCATTTTCTCGGCAGCCCACATGTGGCTTCTCAACGCCACCGTTTTGGCTGCTCATTCGGTGTTTGGCACTGTTTCTCAGCTGAGTGCAGAACTCATATGCAGCCACAGCAGCCTTGCCCTTGTCACCCTTGAGCATCCCTTACGATAGCGCCTTCTGCGCGCGGAGGTGTGATTTGCTGGAGAGGTGCGCGACCCACTTCGAAACGGAAATGTGCTCTCGGCATATGCGACACATGACGGTGCGGTCCGTCGCAGCCGTGCTAGCCGCCTGCTGGCCCTTTCGTTTCTTTTCCCGCTTCGCCTGTCGCGGGTGCTGGGCTCGACGTGGCGGCACGGTGCCCTTGCGCAGGTTGTCGAGCGTCTCCATTCGCATGTGCTTCTCTGGGTAGCCGGGGAAGTGCAGCTTGAGGTACCTCTGAAACGCTGGCACCTTGACAGCGCTCTCGTACAGTCGCTTGAACTGAATGTACGACTGCGTGATCATGGTGACGTCGTTCTTCACAATGTTCCCGGAGGCAGTGCGGCGCTTGCGCCACCGCAGCCCGTACGGTGCGCAAAGGCGGTCCAAGTCCGCCTGCTTCTCTGGCGGCAACCCGACTTGGTGTCGGCTATCTGCCTGGTTGACGTTCATGAGACACCCGGACAGCCGCTCAAACGGCGTCGCGTCGAGACCAACGTAGCCGCCCTTGTGTATGTCGAGCGGCGGTACCGTCTTGTGCGTGCGGAGGTAACGTGCGAGCGTCTGAAGGCACTCCTTCCATGGGTACGGTCCGTGCACACCGTAGCGCTTCCATTCCGGCAGGCTCTCCAGGTCGCGCAGCTGGTGAACCTGGAGGTACGTCGTCCCATCGCGCTCGTACATCTTGTAGCCCCGGCGCACGTACTGGTAGAACATGTTCATCGACACCGGCGTCTCACCGACGACCCAGGCGTCGTTCGTCTTGGGATATCGGTTGCACTCTTCCACGACACGCTTCATCTCTCCAAAGATGCTCTTCCACGGGAGTCGCGCAGCGCGGTGCAGGCGGTCGGTGTCGCGAGTGGAGTAGCGCACACCGCGCCGAATGGCTGGTAGAATGAATCGTTGGAGCTTCTCCGACGTTAGCTTGAGCGCGCGGACGCCGACGACGTCGATTTCGTACGATTTCTTCTGGGGGTCGATCATGTATTCAAACAGCGTTGGGTCCTCGTCCATGAGAGCATCGGTGAAGGGGATGAGAGTGGAGAAACTCTGTAAGTTGATCGGGTGATCCGCGGCGTACCTGCGGTCAAAGACGGCCGGCAGAAAAACGAACGATGCCGGCTTGCCATCCAGTTTGTTCAGCGGGCGGCAAATGGTCTGAATGATGTCGCGCGAGCTGAACCGCGGCGCTGCGAAAAAGACGGCGTTGAGGTCGGGTATCTCCACCCCCTCCTGGAAAAGGCGCACATTCAGCAGAAGGCACCGCTTCGTCGCTGCGAAAGACTGTAGGGCGTTGGCAACTGCCGCGCTGCCCATGCGCGAGTGCGCGATGAGCACGGAAAAGGCCGTGACATCGCTGGGGGGTGTCTCGGCGAGCAACTCGTCGTATATCTTCAGCGCATGGGAGATGTTGCGGCAAAAGACGAGCATCTTATCCACCACACGCATGGCCTCAAAAAGATACGGGCACATGTGCGACATGTTAGCGCCCAGAACAATGCGCACAGAGAAGGGGTTCACGTGGCCGCTGTTAATGCCCTCACGGAGGTAGTAGCGGTAGGCGATGCCGCCAAAGTAGTCGCTGTCACTCATTTTGATGGGTGTGTCGTACGTTGGGGTGGCAGTGAGAAAGAGGCGCTGGCCGTGCAGGGGAAGCTTCAGGATAGTGTTGAATGCGGTATCGGTGGCGCTGCCGCACACACGGTGGCACTCGTCGAAAACGGTCAGCTGAAAGATGTTCAGCTCCTTGAGCAGTGGAGAGGAGTGATAGGTGGAGAGGACGACCACTTTGGGATTGCCCAAGACGGTTTCCCGAATCACGACAGGGTTTGTCGTCATTGACTGACTCTGGTTCCCGCACAGCATCACTGGGAGTGGGTCGGAGCCGATGATGAGTAACGGCGTGTCCCGCAGGCCGTAGGAGACGAGCTTGCGCACTGTCTGTCGAAGGAGGGAAAGGCCAGGAACGAGGTAGAGAACGCGCGCGCTACCACCCTCCTGGAGAGTGCGTTGAATGATGTTGTATGCCACTGGTGTTTTACCGCATCTGCACGCCATCTGACACACGGCTTTCTTGCGCTCGCGAAGCTCTGCCGTGAGACGGGCGATAGCCTCCTGCTGGTAGGGCCGAAGCGCATCAATGGAGTAGTCGTTGTTGTCGATCCAGGTAGAGAGGAACCTGAAGTCCCCGCTGGTGAGGCCCTCCTCGTTCTCCTCGTCTGCACTCGCAGAAGAATAGACGCCTTCATCGAGAGATGGGAGAGCTGCATGCAATTCAGCCTTGGCGCCGTCGAGAACTCCACGGTACGGTCCAATGGTGGCGGAGACCATGGCAGAAGACAGCGGAACCGCAGCCTGCTCCTCGTCTGTTTCTGTGGGTTCCGCGTCGGGGAAAGCGTGACAATCTGCTTGCTGCCGCGGTTTGCCGAGCGGAGTTGTGGCCAGCGTGCCTTCGTACCGCGGAAGTATGCGCTGAACAACGGAGAGGCGCAGTTTGCGCGCGAGCACTGCCGCTGTCTCCGTCACTTCATCCTCGCTGAGCCTAATCAGCTCACGGTGCTCCACCCGTTTAGCGCTCAGGCAAAAGAGCACCGACTGCTCCAGCAGCAGTGCATCTTGGCTGGTCTGGCACTCAAATACAGACGCATAGTACCACTCCGGGGTAAAGCACGTCTTGAAAGAGGCCATGTGGAGACGCGTCTCGACACACGTGCTGTAGCCGATCTTCACAAAGCCCGCCGCCTTCAGCCACGGGTGCTGCGCCACATAGAAGCCGATCGTCTGGAGGCGACATGGTGAGCAGACGAGCATTCCATCACGCGCTGCACGGCGAAAAAGCGTGAGCGTACGCGGTTGGGTGTTTGTGCGACGGTGCAGGAAGGGCCTTCGTAGGGGGAGGCTGAGTGGAGGGAAAAGCGAATAAAACGCGTCTCGCAGAGTCAATAGCGAGGAAGGCTTCTATGGGTCTATGTGGTGAGTGTGAGTCGCAGATGCACAAGGCGTCAGTGGTGTTACTACTGACGCCACGCCTTTGAGGGCCGTTACTGTATGCCGAGTGGGGACACTCGAAATTGCGAATTCGAAAACTCGGCAACGGAGGCACGTGACGGAGTACGCAGCCGCGCCTTCCTTTCGGCAATCAAGAAGAGAGAGGAAAAGGAGGGGAGAGGGGAGAGGGTAACGAAACATAAGAGACCCAAAGAGATACGAGCAACCGTTTTACTCCGATCCTTGGGCACTCAGTGCAGCGGGCTCAGCTGCTGCCAGCACCGCAGCACCGGCCACTCACACCTGAGGTCTTCATTGCTGATACTCAGAGAGCACTCTACTTTGGCTGATGAAACACGAGAGTGAATGCGGCGGCGAGGGAGGACAAAGTGAGCCGCAACACTCCGCATTCCCCGCTATACGATGTCATCTTACAGAGCAAGGGAGTGGGGAAGTGGCGGAAAAGAGAGAAGAGCGATCGGCTCATATCAGAGCCGCCTCGTTTGACCGTTTCGCATATCGTGTCATCGCCATTTTCTCAACGGTGCGGCACACTTCGTTCAGCTGTGCGCGTGTGCGCCAACAACGTTGGTGATGGCGCCCTTGCTGTTCCCGTTTCCGTTGAGTGTTGGTTTCCTACGGAAGATCACGCGAACGTTCGCGTACAGGAGGAGGGCACGTGCACCCGCGTGCGCGTGTATTGTTAAATAGAAAGAGAGAGAGAGAGTGGGGGGCCTGCAGAGAGTAACGTACCCAAATGCTCTGTCTTATGTTGCTGCTGCATTCACCAGTTTGCCTTGCTCACTTATAAGGAAACTAAGAAGCCAAAGCGAGTTATATCTTTCTGTTGCTATTATACCGCCTGTGTACGTGCGCTGGCGTGTGTGTCGGCTCTGCTGTTCAAGGGTGCCCCTTTCTTTTGCGCTCGCTTTCTTTCTACGTTCGGCTTCGTTTCTCTTCTCGCGTTTACGCCAGCAGAGAGTCAACTGCAACACAAAGCGCAGGGGCGCATCGATCGCCGTTTTCGCTCTCTCTTTTCTTCTTCGTTTTGCGCCGTTGTTCACCCTTCTGGTGTCCCACAGCTCCGCACACAGACACGCCACAGGCACGCACTTTGCTGTTGCTCCTTTCGCTCTCGCCTCTCGTCTCTTCTATTACAACTGTCCGAGTGCACTACGGGGCGGGAGAAAAAGGAGAGACACACCCAGAGCGCAGGAGAGATGCGCAGACTGGCGTCAGAACGACACAGCCCAGCGAAAAGGCCAACCATGATTCCCATTAGGAGAGGTGTCCACCCGCGCCGTAATGGAGAGAGGAAAAGCGAATCAAGGAGCTCATCTAGCCCATCAGGGGGGGGGGATGGCGCGCCAAATGAAAAATGTGAAGACAGGCAAGCACAAAGAGGTCTAGGACAGCCACTCATCCCTGAGTGTGCGGTAGTAGCACAGGGAGTGCAAGACGCAGGATGACAGCAGATCACCTCGGCGATGCCTGCATGCCTTGACGTCCGCCCACAAAGGACTTACTCTTTCCCCTCCGTGGCGTTGGTAGACTCCGCCGCAGCCCGCTTCTCGGGTGCCTTCTCAGCGGGCTTCTCCGACTTCTTCGCGGCCGTTGACTCCTCAGCCTTCTCCGGCTTCGCTTCGGCCGCCTTCTCGTCCTTCGGTGGCTCCTCTTTTGCCGGTGCCTCGACCTCGGCGTCCTTGGCGGTACCGTGCACGCGGCACTTCACGCCAAACTGGCAGGGGCGACCCTCCACAGCAGTGTGCAGGAACCGGCATCCATCACCGAACTTGCACGAGCCCTGAAGGTTGAAGCAGCAGGCGGTCTGGCGCTCCCACTCGCGCTGGGTCTCGAGCGTGCCGCCGACGAACGGCTTCTTTCGACGGAGCGGGAAGCCGCCACGCCCGCCACGGAAGCCGCCGCGCATGTTATTGTAGCCGCCACGACCCGCGCTCGGATAGTACCAGTAACCACGGTCCCGACCACCACGATACCCGGGCATCGCCGGCGGGTACCCCTGCGGAACATTGTACATGGGGTTGCCCATCGGATAGCCCTGCGGCGGCGGGTAGTAGTTGACCGGGGGATGATTGTAGCCTTGATGCGGCATGCCGTCCATTGGCCGGCTCATGTTGTAGCCAGTATCGTTGTAGGACGGACGGTTGTATTGCGGCATCGGGCCCTGAGCATCGTAGTGGGTACGCTGCATCATCGTATCCGACAGCGAGTAGGAACGCGGATTAGATATACTCTTTTCTATGGAGTAAAGAGGAATACGCACGCCGGTAGCGGGGGGGGCGATGAAGAAGGTGTAGGAGAGAGGTTGGCAGGGCTGGTAGGGAAGCTGCGGGTTGAACAGACGTGAGTGCACCACGCATGCATCACCAGCGCGGAACCGCGGCTACGGGCGAGGTGCTGCCATGGGTGAGCGGGAAGAAGTCCACATAGAGGGATCAGGCAGAGATGAGCGATCGACACACGTGGATGCAGAAAGGCCACAGGCCACCCCTGTGCAACAGGGAGCTGAGAGGCTAGCCAGTCGGCCGAGGGCTAAATCGCGCGTTCAAACAGCCATCCACGCCGGCACTGGCCTAGTAGCGAACCAACACGCAACGTCGCGCCAATCCGCCCCCCGCCGTATAAATGCGGGTGCGCGAAAAGGAGAGAGAGGCAATTTCACCAGGACAAGAGGAGCAAGAGAGTGTGGCTCCCATGTGCTCGCCAGAGGTCGTCTGTGCCCGCCAGAGGTCGTCTGTGCTCGCCAGAGGTCGTCTGTGCCCGCCCGCAGTGAAGCCAGAACGAAAGAAGCGAAGTACCGAGCACGGAGTGGAAAGAAGGCAAAAAGAAACACAAACATGCAGTGCATGTGGAACTATACATCCAACGTGAACACACGCACGGCGAGGTGGTGGTCACAGCTCCATCACCTCGCTACGCAGCGCATCCTCGTCCCCTGTGAAGTGCAGCACAGTCTGCTGCAGCCGTTGAAGCTTCGCGTCGAAGTAGGCCTGTATCCACTCCTGCGCCTTGTCAGCGAGTTGCGTGAGGGGCTGACGCGGCACGGAGCCGATGATGTAGTGCATGGAGACCGAGGCGGTGGGCTGCTGAACCACAGCGGGGAGGCGGAGGGTGCGCATGAGATCGACGATGCCGTTCTCTGTCAGTGTGTGCGCCGCATATCTCGGGACGTCCATCTTGTACGGCTCGCTGCGGTGGGCGAGGAAGTGATTGCGAGCGTGGTAGAAGAGATCCTCGAATAGGCTGCACATTGCTTTCTTCTCCAGCAAAAGACGGCTGCGCGTCTCGAGTACGAGAGCCGGCACACCGCTCCAGTCGAAGGTCTCGGCGGCAGCGGCAGCGTTCACGTGGCTCTCTTGCTGCGTATCTGTGCTAGAGGATGGGGGCTTGTCGCCCTGCATGTCCGTCTCGCCGTGGGCTGCGCCGCTGTCCTGCCGCCGCTTCATGTACGTCTCGTAAAACATCTCATCATTCGTGAGCCGGATAAATGCTTCGTCAGCACTGCGGAGTAGCGTGTCCTCGTCAAAGGCGGTCCCGATCAGCGACGGCTCAGCGAAGTTGGTGATGAGGTTGACGGGCATCTCGCTTGGCGTGTTGCGGTCCGACACGCGCAGCGAACCGCACCACAGCAGCCACAGCCGGTCACGTTGATCAGTCTTGAAGTAGAGTACCATACGTGTGATGAACTTGTGTTCGGTGTAGTAGAAGTGCTGAACAATGTTACCACACAGCTGCTTCACCTCGAGCGCGATGTTGCCCGACACGCTGCCCTCGTCGCTTAGAAACGTTGGGCCATCGTAGGTGACAGTGATGGAAAAAGGGTCGCACTCAGCTCTCTTGCGGTCGAAGATACGGTACTTGTTTGTGCGCCGCTGCACCATGCAAACACGCGGGCTCCACACGACCTTGATGACGCTGTTGTGGTACCCCTTCGGGAGGATGAACCTCTGCAGAATTCCATCCGGCTTCACCTTGCGTGTGAGAAACGCAGCCAACTTGTCGCAGTTGAACACCTCGACGAGTGTGTTGACCTCCGTCTCACCTTCGTTGGTTACCGTCTCCGTTGTGCAGAGGTAGATGGCGGCGATGGGAGAACCTTCGTGGAGGTCTTGGGTAAAGCCCTGCTCGATGGTTTTGGCGTCGAGCTCCTTGCCTTGCTTCCGCACCACCTCCTTTGCCTTCATGTCCGTTGTGTACCAGCCACGTGGAAAGTTATGCTCAAACACGACAGTGTCGGGAATGCGAATTCCGTGGCACGCCTTCATCGTCTTGGGGTTGCGCTTCGCTATGATGTTGTACAGCCCTGTGACGACATCATCCCCCTCAAGGGGATGGTTCTTCATCCACGTGTGGCCCTTGTGTGCGCGCGACATCGTGCCAGAGGTGCGGGGGCCGAGATGGCGACTAGTGAGAAGAGGGAAAACGTGCCGTGAGAGGGAGGCCGAGGAGTTCAGGCCGCACAGTATGTTGGCGAAGTGAGTAGGGGGGGAGGAACGGAGAGGGTGCACAGCAGTATACGCAGAGGGCATGCAAAACAACCCCGAATAACGGAGAAAGGGGCCGCGAGAGAGAGAGAGAGAGGTGAGCGTCGATTAGCGGTGAGGGGGGTGGGTGAAGGAAGATGCCCGAGGGAGAAGCGCGAGGCCACTGAAAGTTGAGTGTCTTCCTACTGCAGAAGCACAAGTGCATGGCGGATGGTAATGTGAGCACTGCGTGCAGTGCGTGGGGCTCTTGAGAGGTGAACAGAAAAAAATGAGTTGGTCGGGGGTGGCCAATATACCACAGGGGAAACACCTCCACCACAACAGGAACGGGATCCTCACGAGGCGAATCCTACACCGCTGCATGGGCAGCGCCTCCATTCAATCACGCCATGCGACGTACACTTCATCGGTGCGGAAGCGCTGCGTGATGGTCGCCTCCGCCATGGGCGTAAAGAAGCCGCTCAGGTACTGCAGCAGCCCGGCGTAGGCGATCATGCACCCATTGTCTACACAAAACCGCTGGTCCATGTCGAAGCAGCGACCCCCACGTTCTGCCGCCATCGTCTGCATCATACTCTGCAGGCGCTTGTTGCATCCCACTCCGCCGACAATGAGGACATCAGATGCGCGGACTTGCGACATGGCGCGCTCCGTCACTTCCACTAGCATGGCAAAGATGGTCTCCTGCAAAGCGAAGCAGATGTCGTCCGTGTTGAACGTCTCACCGGGCGGCACCGGGGCGCTCGTCAGCGGTGGTGCCGCTTTGCGCCGCTTGTCGGACAAATCGTAAACGTCCGGCTCCGTGAATTGAGGGTGGCGCACAAGCTGCTCAACGTAGGAGAGGATGCCGCTGAACGACATATCCATTCCCTTCACGGTGTACGGTAGGCGGATGTAGTGCTTGCCCCTCTTGGCCTTCTGCTCAATGTTGTACCCCGGCGCCGGGTCGTTTGAGATGCCCAGGAGGCGGGCGACCCGGTCCAGGCAGTTGCCCACAGCGATGTCGATCGTCTCACCAAAAATGCGGTAGCGGTGATCAGCGTAGGCAATGACTTGCGTGTTGCCCCCGCTGACGTACAGCACGACAGGGTTCTCGCTCTGCGTGACGACGCGGCCCATCTCGATGTGGCCGATGCAGTGGTTGACACCCACCAGCGGCTTCCCCCACAAGAGGGACAGCGCTTTGGCTACGGTGCAGCCGACAGAGAGCGGCGCGCCCATGCCAGGGCCTTTCGTGTACGAGATGATGTCGATGTCAGCCGGAGTCACTGCGGCATCGTGCATGGAGCGCTGCACGACCTGCAACACACACTGGGAGTGATGGATGGCCGTCTCGCGCGGCAGGAATCCGGTCCCAGGTGGAGTAATGTAGGTCTCGCGAACATTGGAGAGCACCGCACCAGTCTGGTCCACCACCCCCACACCGATCTTGTTTGCGCTTCCCTCGATCCCCAGGGACAGTGTGCGCTTCATCTGTAAGAAGTCACGGCGCGAGTGCCGAGCTGAGACACAGGCGCACCGCACAAGCAGAAGAAATGGGAGGGAGGGAAAAGGAGGTGAGAGAAGAGGAGTCTGTGCGACAGTGGAGGAGAGAACGACTGTGAATGGGCTTCTCCTCGGCTCCACTAGGCGTGGCGGGTGGGGATGGAGGAGAGGCTGAGACTCAAGATCGGAGGGAGGCTCAGTGTGGACTCGTAGGTGCGTAGCGACGGTCGGGGCCTTCCGACTTTTCCTGTTGTGTATTTTGATATCGGTGCTGCTGAGATACACTACCATACAGTGCCACGCTGACGCTCTCTACTTGGGCATGCCGAGATCGTCGCGTGCTGAGGTGCCCTCCACCCTGCGCCTCGCCGCGTACGCACGTTGTCGCTCCACGTGCCATTTGCGCCGGCGAATGGAGGTGAAGGCGGGTGAGTACGAGGCGGTGGCTCGCTGGTAGGCGGAAACGTCGTGCTCGTTTCGCGCCGCGAACGCCGCACCGTACGCGATGCCGTCCGCGTAGACCTGCCGCTGAAGCTGAAGACGAGTGATTGCTAGTCGGAGCATGGAAGTGATGATTGCTGAGCGTTGAGGAAGCGCAACCGACGACACTACGAAGGTGCCATACCAGCCGTGCGTATCACACCAAGACAGGTAATTGGAGAAGCGAGATCAGGTAGAGAGAGAAGAGAGTGCGCTACTGCCGTCCGCACATTGGGGAAGAAGCGAGAAATCGACGACTCTACACTTTAGAGAAGGAGAGGATCGCCGTGAGAGAGAAACCGCCGCCACACTTCCGCTTCCCTTCCCTGCAAATTCCTGAACTCACACGTGATGACTGTCTTTCCCTCAGGAAAATGAGTGCTTGCAGCATTGGTGCTGCTACATTCGGCACAGCAGCACCATCAGCTGAGGAGTGAAGTGTCGACATCGGCGGCAGCGCATCGACGCTCAGCACGATGATTCGTTTTTGGATTAGTGGCAGGCAGCACAGCGATGCCCCCGCTCGTACAGATGGGCACAGACAAGTAAATGGATGTACTGGACAACAATGCGTCGAAGCCACAGTGACGGCAACGACAACACGACAGACGCTCTCAGTCAGGCATTTGACGCTGAGATGCCGCATACGCTCTAAAAGAGATACTGCACCGCCTCTGGCTCGACGACCTCGTGGCGCTTGTGGACCAGCATGAGCGCCGCTGACACCACTAAGAACGGCACGATGAGCGTGTACTTAATGGCGTGCATAAAGTACATATTGAAGCTGAGGGAGATGGAGTCCGTGAACGACTGTCCGTTCGGCAGCGTGAGAACCACATTCAATGACGAGTACATCCTCTCTAAAGGTGCGCGCACCTTCACATTATGTGTCCCCGGTTTGTCGAAGCGCATGCGGTAGAGGCGGATACGAGTGCCGACGGTGATGTCGACGGCGTAGCTGCGGTTCATGATGACAGGCCGGGCATCGTAGATCGTAAACTCAACGTTGAACGTGTCGCCGCGAATGTCGCGGAAGGTGCGGAAGTTGGGGGATATGGCGATGCCAACGTGGTTCCCGCTCGCACTGCAGCCGTTAACCCCCTTCGTTTTGCTGGGCCAGGCGTTCATGGCAGTGTACGGTGTGGCCGTCTCGAAGACATAGACACCGCCATTGATGGTGGTCACGACGAGGTCCATCTGTCCGTTGCCCAACACATCGTCAGCGAGCACCATGGAGGAGGACTTCTCGTCGATGTCGATTGTCTGGACACAGCCGGAGGAGGCCCGCACAAGGTACACGCGGCCGTTGTGTGACGGCACCACAATATCGAGACCCTCACCAAACATCATGCCGTTGAGGTTCAGCAGCAGCACTGGCGCCACGATGGAGCCACCCGTCACAATGGGGAAGGACGGGAGCACGGTGCCGTCGGTGCCGCGCAGGGCGTAGATAAGACCCGAGGTGGTGCCAAAGACAACATCGACGACACCGTCGCCGTCAACGTCGCCGAAAGTGAGACGGTCGGCCACGCCACCGATCACATCCTTCTCCCACATGATAGTGCCAGAGGCGTTGTAGCACCGCACCTTTCCCTCCGTATCACCAATGCAGATATCGAGGGTGCCGTCGCCTGTGACGTCCTCCGCTGTCGGGCTGGCAGAGAGGGGCCCGAGCAGCACCGGCCACCCACCCAACGGTTTCCCATCCGCAGTGAAGCCAAACACAAAGCCGGGAGAGGTGCTGACATACACTTCCATGGATCGGTCTTCGTCGGCGTTGATGATGAGCGGGGTGCTCAGGGCGTAGGCCGCGTTGGAGCTATTCTTGGTTGATGCATGTAGCAAGTGGGCCCATCGTGTTTCGCCCGTGACAAGGTTCAGGCACACGACTGCCGTGGCGACGAAGTCGTGAGGGTCAACTCCGTCGGGAAACCGCTCCGGGTGCTTGTTGATCACGTCATTGCTGAAGAAGTAGCTAACATGCAGAATGACATCCAAGTCGCCGTTCTGGTCCACATCCGTTACCACCGGGGTAGCAAGGATGTGGGCGTCCACCTTGATCTCGTCCTCACTGAGGATGATGTCGGCTGTCCGTCGCAAGTTGCGGCCCTCAAACATTGTCTCTTCCGAACCGGTAGCTAGATTCGAGGTCCGGTAAAGCTCTGGATGAAAGAGAAGGTCCAGAGAGGCACGCGCCTCCGGACTAAGGTGGCTGTTTGGTCCCACGTCCATCTCTGATTTCACCCATGGAGGACCCATCTCCTCGTCTATATCGAGCTCATCAGCGTCAAACAACGGGTTCGGTTTGTCCTCGATCACGTCCTGCTCCGAGACCTTTGCAAGAGCGTCGTAGTTTTCATCGTCCATATCCGCCGCTCCTGTCGGGGTGTGGCGTCGTCGAGTTAGGGAATGGCGACTCCGCTGCTGCAGCACCTCGTCAGGGGTGATTGTCAGGTCGTCCATGTGGCGTGCTCTCAAGATATCCTCCAGAACAGTTCCGTTTTGGATTGGTGTGCCAGGGCGGATGTTGGCAGCTTGCTGAGGCGGCAGGTTGTCCCTCACCCAGTTCCTCTTCATGGTGAGCGGCGGCACCTGCAAATAGCCCTGCACCTTGCCATTCGAGCCGAATATGACGAGCTCCCCGGTGTACAGTGCAACCAACCAATCAACCTGACCGTCTCCGTTCAGGTCCACGGGAAGGGGGCTCGCATATGTTTTCATGCGGGGGTGCATGAACGGGAAGCCGGGGATGTCCTCCCCGGTGGGTCCGTCCAGCGCCTCCAGGAACTGAGAGAAGGTGGGGATGAGCACTTCCTTGTGGCCGTCGTGCGCCAGATCTACGATGCGCGGTGTGGCGTATACGCTGCTGCCCACACGCGCTGACCAGCCCAGATTGAGACCAGAGTAGCACTGGCTCGTGCTGTTTGGGGTGAGCTGCTCTGCATATTGGGCCCTACCCACCGCGATGAAGAGCAGCGCACACAGCACCAGGGAAAAGGGCGCGATCATGACCTTCCTACGCACCGCTGGAAAGAAGCGGGGCGGGTGCCAGCTGGGGAGATAGGAGGAAGGACTGAAATGGAGAAGCGGGGGAGTGCGTAAGAGGGGCTTCCGTCAGCAATGGGCGCTCCTGCTGACCAAAACAATAGTGCGGTGCTGAGCTCAGAGAGAGGGAGAGGATGAAGAGGGAGAGAGGAGGTGTGGATGGCTGTTGCGGTGCAGCACGTTCTCTCTGCGCGCCATCACGCTCACAACGAAGTGCGAGAGAAAACTGGCCGAGAAAACTGAGCCGCCAGATACGAGGTTGTTTTGTCAAGTGTGCAGCTGTGCGGCGGCAAACAACAGAAGGGTGCTTAGCAAAATGGCATTCAGCAGTGCAGAGAAGACGTCGCCGATACGCCTCATTCTCTCACTTTCAACTCCCGCTCCTTCAAGTGCGCAAACTGCGGCGTCGGTGCAGCCTTGCTCCGCACCTCTGCTGGAATCGGTCTTCTCTCGCCAATCGAGCGGAGCTCGCCGGGCTTCATGCCTTTGAGGAACGGCACCGCGTACGTCCCCATCCAAGACCAGAACACCATAAAGGCAAAGAAGAGCTTCCATGGGTACACACGGAGCTGATCGAGTCTCTCACGCCACGGCAGCGTGCGGTTGCGTTCGATGCGCTGACGGTCCTTCTGCAGAGCGTGGAGCAGATCAAAGCGCCGTTTGCCCTTCTTGCAGCTACTCGTGGCATGCACAGTCGGTCGGCGCGGTACCACCCTGGGCTTCGCGAGCAGCATGCCGAGGCGCCGCAGCATGCCGATTCAAGCCCGATAGATATACAATGTGAATGCGTGATACCCAACAGCCCGTCTTCCATCTCTTCGCCACTGTTGTTTGTGCGTGAAGGGAGGCGTGCGAGCGTTGAGATGTCACGGAGGAGGAAGAGAGGAGGGGGAAGGGCATTCGAGGGAGAGTCGAGTAAGAATGGGCTCCAAAGGAAAACACAGCTCATCTCAGTTATTGTTGTTAACCAACTCCGGCGGGCAGAACGACTACTCTCGCAGGCGTGCGCTCTGGGAGTACACGCCTGCGCCCCCTCCCCCCGTAGTGCGTCGCAGTCCCAATGCAGGCAGTGGCGCAAACACGAGACCAACACGACGACACCCCAGTCAGCGCTACGGCTCACACGGTAGCCACCAAACACCTCAACGTGGCGCACTAACGCAAAAAGGGGTGAGAAGAACAAGAGCAGCAGGCTTTCACCACCACCTCACAGATGCGAATGCGCGAGGAAAACACACTACAGTACTTCGCAGCACTGTCATTACATCGGGACCGAGCTCAATGGACCACGCGGCGACGAGGTGGGGCGCACGTGAGATGTCACGTACAGTCGCATCTCGTGTTTCCACTTGAGCAGCTCTTCCGCGATGCGGCCATTTTCTTCGATCAGCGTATTCCGCTCGTCCGCAAGTCGCGTACACTCACTGGTGAGGCGGTCGTTCTCGTCGGACAGCTGCTGCAAGTCGCTGACAATGCCGCCCGAATCAGTGCTGCAGCCAACAGTGACACCCGCGCCCCGCTGCGTCGCTGCAGTGACGGCCTCCTGCAGCTGCCCAATCTCCCGCGCGTGCGCCTCCTCTTGCGCCATCATGTCCTCTAGCGTGTGCGTCAGCGATACGCACTGACGCTCCGCCTTTTCACGCAGCTGCTCCGACTGCGCCAAGTTGGTCGAGAGGCGTTGGCACTCCTGCTGGTAGTAGCAGACCGAATCGCGCAGCTGCTCCACCTCCGTGGCGAGCCGTGCCACCTCGCGGTCCGCCGCCTCCCTGGCAAGGCGCTCCGCCTGTATCTCGTCGCGCAGCTTGTGTATGCGGCTCTTCGTCTCTGCGCTAAGTGAGGCCGTGTAGCGCGACTGCATGGAGCGACCTTCTTCCTCTATCCGCCGCAGCTGTTCCTCAATCTCGACTCGTCGCATCTTCTCCTGCTGCAGCGCACGCTTGTGATCCTCCTTGACTCCCTCCAACACGCGGCGGCAGCGCTCCACCTCGTGCTGCTGCTCCTCCACCTGCTCCTTCATTCGGTCCTGCAGCACCGCCTGAGCCTGCTGGGCCTCGCGCAGCTGCACTCCTTGAGCGAGGTCCTTATCAGTCAGTGCCTTCTTGAACTGCGCAATGTCCTCATTGAGCTCTGCGATGCGCTTCTCGTAGTCGGCGCGGTCGCGGCGAGCGGTATCGCCCGCATTGGCTGCCTGTTCAACTGCCTGGCGTCTTGCCTCCACCGCCACCGTCACCTCATTTCGCAGCTGCGTGTTGAGAAACTGCAGGTGGTCACGCTGACGTTTCACCTCTTCTGTCAATGCCACCGCCCGCTCCACCTTTTCCCTTTCACTGGCCACCCTATCTGCGTACTCGGACTCCATGGAGCGTTGGTGTTGCTCCATCGCATTGACGTCGTAGAGAAGTGACTGCAACTGCGTCTTCACCTTTTCCATCTCCCTCTGCTTGTTGCTGTAGAGCTGCTTGTATTGGTCCGCCGCGGACTGGCAGCTCTCGCACTGCTCCACTGCCTCCCCTATCTGCCGCTGTGCCTCTTTCATCTCCGCGAAGGTCGCGTCCAGTGTGCGCTGGAACCCAAGCTGCTTGCTCTCTAGCTCCTTGCGCAGCATGTCGACGGTGAGCTGCAGTCGCACCGCCTCCGATGCATCGGCACTGCTTTGCACGCTTCGCATCTTTTGATTCTCCCGGCTGAGGAAGGTCACTTCGTCTTGCAGGCGCGTGTTTTCCTGCTGTAGTCGTCGCACACGAGGGTCAACGGGCGTGGTGGATAAGATGTGGTTCACCGACTGTCGCGGCTCGCTCTCGCCGAACTGTGTTTTCAGAGCGGGTGGCGCGGCGCCACGCCACGGGCTGAGCCGACAGCTTCCTCGCTGACTGGTCATGCTCATGCGGCGCCGCTCCTCCAGTCGCAGCTGCGCGCGGACGAGGAGCTCTTCAGCCGCGTTGTCCACTGCAGACGCCCGTAGCCCCGAGGCGTCGGCAACGTCGCTACTACGGTTTGCCCACACTTGCGATGTGCCAGAGGCCCGCTGTTGCGGGCCTGCTGCCGCCTGGCGCGGGGGAAGCGGCAGTACGTGTTGCACAAACTCATCGCTCGCTCGATCTTCTTCGTCGTCACTGTGGCTCAGTGCCGCTTCCACGCGCACTGCGTGCGGTGTCGCGTAAGGTGGAATCGCTGACGTGGAAGGCTGCGTCTGCAGAGAAGGGCAGGAGGAATGCGCAATTGGGGTCGAGGAAGCGGGCACTGCTGGTGCTGCCGCACACGCCGCGGCCGACCTCTTGCGCTTCGACAAGGATGCGGGCGGTGTGGATGACTGCTGCGGCGGCGGCAGTTGTTCTGTTGCCTCTGGTTTGACAGTGGTGACCGATGGCAGAGTCCACAACGCTGAGGGAGCGCTCTTCACAGTGGTCACGGGGAGCGCCTGCTTGAGTGCTGCCGCCAGTGAATGTGCGGGATGCGCTGCCTGTGGCGGTGACTCTCTTTGACGGAGAGTGGCCGGCACCACAATTTTCTCCGAGTGTTGCGAGCAGTCGTGGTCCGTCTCGAAGGCGATGCTGTCAGAGTTGTCGGTTGTGGTGGCCGTCTTGGCGTTCAGCTTCGGCGCCACCTTTTTAGGCGGCAGTTCTTCGTGAAACTCAAAGTCGCTATCTGAGTCCACCTCGTCGAAGCGCTTGACGCGGGCGGCAGCTTTGTGCATTGTGTAAGAGAATCACAGGTGATGGACAAGTCGGAGGTTGTATTGCAGGGAGAATAAATTGGGAGAAAGATGAAGTCAGAGCACTCGGCGTGAGCGTCTGAGTCCAGTGTGCTTGATACGATGAGGAGCGAAGGAGAACTCACAATTTTCCATGTGAAACACTGCACGGCTGCCACCCAATCCTTCGGCGCTCTTTTCTTCTACCAGAGCGTGAGAGGAGGACGGCGAGCGATGGCAGCGGCTGTAGGGCAGGAGATAGTGTGAGCTAGTAACTGAGGGTAGTGTTCGGCATCGCAGCACAACGACAACCCACTTAGAGTGAGCTACCTTGGATAGGATGCCCTTGCTGGCGTGGAGACGGTTGAGGGTGCAAGGAAGCAGCATACAGGCGCGGAGCAGAGCGAGTACCGCTCGTTTGAAGGACGGGGCCCCATGAAGGCGCGGACAGAGATGCGCTGCTCTACAAAGGCGGTGCGTCGGTAGTGTGGTCGATTTGTGGGCACGAGGGGCAACTGCACATCGCACGTACATAAGGAAGAGAGAAGGCCTAGCGTATTTGCTACGTCACGCGCCAATCGCGCATCGAGGGAGAGTCCCGCTCCCCCTCCCCCCCCTCCCCACACGTCCTGACACCGCTTGCCTCGTTCCCCTTAGCCACAAGTGAGGGCGCGCAGCAGCAAACACACGGTCTGCGAGCACCTCGGGGAACTCTAAAGCGGAATAACCGGCGCTCGTGTGAGGGGGCAGCGACTGCGATAGAGCAGGACGTAGGCGATGTGCGCTTCCCCGGCACCGCGCAGCCGCCTCACGTCCTCCTTCGAGACAGCCGCCACGTTCTCGTCGTCGTAGACAAGCCACGCGTCTGCCTTCCTACCCCAATACACATAGTGGCCTCCATCTGCGCTGCGGCCCTTGTGCGAGATGACGCCGCACAGCTCATAGTAACCGCTCTCGTTCTTGAGGATGAGGGGCACCTTCTCCTGCTCCGGTGTGTCCGCTGGCGACGACTCCCTTTCCGCTCGAGGGCGGCGGCGCCGCTCCAACTCCTTGTCGCGCCGCTCTTGGAGAATATCGCGCGCCGGTTTCTCTGCGGCCTTGAGCGCTTCGGTGGAGACAATGGCGGTGTCGAGGATGAAGGGGAACGTGATGGGCTTGAGGATCTTCGCCTTCTTCTGGATGTCCACGCGCCAGGAGAAGCGGACCAGGTGCACAAAGACGTACTCCGGCGCTTCGCTCAGTTTGCTGACGCGAGTGAATTGGGCGGCGTCCTTCTGCAGTGCCTCGCAAGGTGCAGTGAAGCGCTCGTCGAAGGCATGCTCGAGCCCCGCCTCCAGCGTCTGCACCTCGCCCGTGATGTTGCAGGACAGCATCGTGAAGGGCACCTCGGACTCCTTGCCCTTGTCAGTCGGGTCGTCAACACAGGTGAGGGTCTGGTGCATCTTGCCTTCAAAAAGGTGCGCGTACTTCTCGGGTAGAACAGAGTTTACAGCCTGGAGCAGCACGTTGAGCACCTCCTGCGAGTCCTGCTGCATGAAACCGCCATGCTCGTCGCGCTCACCAAACGTTGGATTGGTCTGCACCAGCGTCGTCCAGAGCTGCAGCGGCATCACCGCCTCCTTGGTGCTCTCTAACGACTGCAGCACGGCACTGAGCTGGCGTAGAAGTGCGTTGTCGCCACGGTACGCCTCGAGCACTTCGCGAATCTCCGGAATGGTGCGCAGCATCTGCAGCGCCGAGTTCAGGTAGCACGTGTTGGCGATATTTCTCAAACCGTTCGAGGTGGTCGTAGTCGCGGTGAAGCCGCCGGTCTTGTTCGCCTCTCCAGCGGCCGCCTGTACTGTGGGCCCCGCCACAGCGCTCTCTGTTGACCCAATCAACATGACCGTCTTGCCAGGCGCGAGGCCAGCGGCGCTCAGTGTAGCGTCATCTTTGCTCGTGGCGGGCTTAAGGCCCATGAGTTTCTGCTTCTCCACCGGCACTCCGGTTTTCGCTTTGAGCGCCTCCTTGAGGGCGCCCACCGTGCTGCCGAGGTCCACCTCCATCGTGAGGTCCTCCTTCCCCCATTTTACTTTGATTTCGGCCAGCATGAGAGAGAGCGTAAGTAAACGATGATGGAATGACTGGCTAAGTGGGGAGTGGGAGGAAGGGTATGCCGGTGATCGATGGGGAGGAGATGAAGAGGAGCGGTGAGTTGCGGTGCGTCTCTGCATGTGCGCGTGTGTACAAGTTACAGCAGTGGTCAGTGTCGAGTTGGATGGCCCAAATCAAAAGATAGGGGGAGGGGTCAGTGGTGACGTAGTGGAGCAGCTAAAGTCCCGCGCGCATCGTGCCTAGGGGAGATGCCCCAAAGGTGCGACATTCGTTTCGGTGATCGCCGCGTGGTAGTGTGCCCCTCACCCCAACACGCAGCGCACGCGCTTGTGTGTTGCTACGCCGCGCTGGCGGATGGAAGAGACAACCGAGACAATCCTCCGCGGCAGCCCTAAGGAGAGCCACAACTGCTCACGGCGTTCAGTATAACGGCACCCCTCGTTTCCCTGTGCGGGTGCGCCAGTGGTGGCCCTTTTTTCCACTTTGTCCGAGGCTTCTTGGGCAGCAGCGATGCGTACACAAAACGCGCACAGACGCCGCACTGCGGAGAGACGTACGAAGCAAATGGGACGCGGGTCTAGCGCACAGGCGACCTCGCACGCCGTGGTGTCGGCAGAAGCGGTGGCGTCATCTACCCTCCACTCTGTCAGGAGAGAAGAAAGAGAATTTGCTTCTTGCAGGCGGTCTGGATACTCTCGGAACGCGTGTCCAGGTGGCCAGGGAGACACCCCAGCTGGCGCTGCAGCAACGCGCAAACGACGCCCTTTCGCTGCGAGGCGTCCCATGGGACAGAGCGATACCATTGTGTGTCAGCAGTGCGGATGAGTTGCTCGACCTCCCTCCGTCGCATGGCGCCGTAGGTCCAGGAGGCGAAGATGGGGGGCGTGTTCTTGCGCGGCATCACCCGCACCCACCGAAAAGAGAGATCGGCGCCTATTAGGGTGCTATGAATATCAAGGGCCCTTAGTACGAAGACGAGGACGATATTGAGAACGTACTCCGACGCGCAGTGGCTCTGCAGCAGCGAGACAAAACTGAAGTCCGCCGGCTTCGCTTCGCGCCGCTCGAGAGTGCTCGTCTCGCGCACAAGCCTCACAAACGTGTTGAGGTCCTTCGCGTGCCCCGCCTCGAGTGAGCGCACATCCATCCGCTCCTGCACAGACTGGGCTATGTTCTGCACACAGGATCGAATACCCATCTGGTAGTCCTTGAGGCAACGCTCGAAGGACTGCTGCGAGTCGCACCCGACGCACGCGCCGTGCAACGCGGCGCTCATTAGCGCCATACCGTCGTAGACATCCCAGGGGTCCTGCTGCTCCTCCAGTCGCTCCCACTCTGCCAGCACCCAGATGGAAAAGAGGGAGCTGCGGGCTTCCTTAAGAAACGCGAAAGCGTTCGTCAACGTGGATGGGGTGTGCGGCGCCTCGAAGGAGCGGCGCACAATGCGACGCAGCTCGTCGTCCGGCGCTATCCACACCTGGGAGGGCATAAACTCAGCCCACTGCACCTGCGCAATGCGCTGCGTATGAGGCTGCTCGGCCACGGACACTAGCCGCAGTACTCGGCGATAGAGGTGGCGTGCGAGCCCCTTGTCGATGGCGCCGCCTCGACTCTTCATCGCATGGGCTTCTGATGGGGGGAGGGGGGAGCACCAAAAAGAGGAGGGAGGGCGTTGGCACTGCCGGGCGACCGCTCGCGGAGAGCACAACTCCCAACGACGCAGGCGGAGGCCGCCGTCCTATCGGAATCTCCTTCGTGATGATGCTCAGGGTCCGCGATGCAGTCGACGTCGCATCTGCCGACTCCTTTCATGGGCGCTACTGGGCGCAAGGGTGGAGTGTGGCAAGTGGAAAACACAAGTACTCAAACCAGTAATACAGAAGGAGGGGTGGGGGGAAAGGGAGGTGAAGGAGAGATCCAAAGAGAAGTCTGCAGAGGCACGGCAGCGCAGCGATCGCGTGCACGTGGGTGCGACGTGCCACATTCGTCTGCGCACCATTCACGACGACGGCTCGGTGGAGGATGACAGAAGACTCAGCGACACATTGTGGATTCGAACCAGAGTAAGAGAGAAGCACGCCAGTCACCAAACCAGAACTGGACGCGTCCCGACGCCGACGCACACCTACGCCCACACGTCCAGTCATGCCATACAACTCACGCGCACAACAAGGATGAAGAAACCTCACGTTAAACTGTGCGTGCATCTTGCACAGCTTAATCAACAGAGAAGGCGCACACTCACGCACTGAGAAGACAGCCAACACACAGGCGCACGCTCATATGAGTGGCATGGCGTGGAGAAGAGAGAGCGAGTCGAGTTGAGGAGCAAAGGTGCCGCTGCCAGAGCGGTAGGGGCAGCGCTTCATAATAGCGCACCATCTCGGAGGGAGGGGAGGAAGACAGAGAAAATGATAGCTCTGCGTACCACGTGTGGCACAGACGTATCCTCCCCCATCCCCACACCGCCTCCTGTGAGTGTGTTGCCCCCCCCGCCGCCGCCTCACAGAGGCCCGGTGCCGAGGCGCGGCAAAATTGTCATGGACATGAGCTCTTGGAAGAGGAGCTTGCAGGCGTACGGCATGAGCACCTGGGAGATGCGCGTGTCGTTTTCGCAACCTTTGCACTGGTAGCGGTTGAGCTTTGTGTCGGCCACACAGATGGTGCCACAGTGATTGCACACGTGCACCGTGTAGTAGTCACTGACGCGGAAGAGGCGCTCCCGCAGCCACTGCGATGCACCATAGGAGAGCATGCAGTCACGCTCCATCTCGCCAAACCTCAGCCCACCCTCGTGCGCGCGACCCTCGGTTGGCTGACGAACCAGCGGCTGCAGCGGCCCACGTGGCCGGGCGTGGATTTTGTCTCCAGATAAGTGTTTCAGGCGCTGATAGAAGGTGGGGCCGAAGAAGATCAGATGATCCAGCGGCAGCCCTGTGTGCCCATTGTAGAGGCACTCGTTGCCGTACCGCTGCGACCCGAGGGCATGCAAGGCCTTGCCAAAGTCGTCCACAACGACGGAGCAGAACGGTGTCGCGTATACCTCGCCGCCCTTGTAGCACGCCACCTTGCCGGCCAGTGTTTCGATCAGGTGGGCCACTGTCATGCGGGAGGGAATGGCGTGCGGGTTGATGATGAGGTCCGGCACGACCCCGTCGCGGTTGAAGGGCATGTCCTCCTGGCGAAACTGAATGCCGTTGGTGCCCTTTTGGCCGTGCCGGCTGCAAAATTTGTCGCCGATGTTAGGGATTTTGATGGTGCGAATTTTGACCTTGGCGAAGCGATCGCTGTTGTTCATCGTCAACATCACCTTCTCCACGACGCCCTTCTCCGTAGTGCGCGAGGTGATACTCGCGTCCCGCTTCGTGATCTTCGTGTTGCCCGTCGTGAGCTTGTCGAGGTCTGCCTCGGGCAGCGGGATCGTCTTGCCCACAACCACGTCGCCCCCGAGGACGCGCATGCCGGGCTTGATGAGGCCGTCCGTGTCCAGCTTCGAGTAGTCGGCACGCTTCACGCGGCATACCTCGCGGTTGGGATTCTCGAAGGTCTCCAGCGCGTCGCGCTTCTGCCGCTCTTCCTTCGCCTTGAAGGAGCGCCAGAAGGCGCTCCGGAAGAAGCCGCGCTCCACGGCGGAGCGGCTCATAATGATAGAGTCCTCTTGGTTGTACCCGCTGTAGCACGAGATGGCCACCACCGCGTTGTGGCCGGCGGGCAGGTCGTTGCTGTGCATGTACGTCATGGCCTTGGTGCGCACCAGCGGTTTTTGCGGGTAGAAAAGGACATGGGCGGTGGTATCCATGCGCATGTTGAAGTTCGAGGCGTAGATGCCCATGGCCTGCTTACCCATGGCGGACTGGTAGGTGTTGCGCGGCGACTGGTTGTGGTTGGGGTAGGGGATAATGGAGGCACAAATGCCAAGAATCATCGACGGGTCCATCTCGCAGTGGGAGTAGTAGTAGTTCTTTTCCACCTCGCTCGGCGTCATGGCGACCAGCAGCGAGTCCTCCTCCTCGCAGTCAATCAGCTCGACGTAGCCCTTCTTCAGCACGGTGTTCCACGAGATGGATTTCTTTCCGCCCGCCTTCTCCGAGACGAGCAGGTCGCGTATGCTGGACTTGCGGAGCTTTAGGTGGCAGTTCTCAACAACGAAGAGAGGGCGCAGACAGCGACCACCATCCGAGAAGACGCGGATTTCGCGATCGCGGATATCGCGCACGATGCTCACCTCATTGCTGAGCTCGCCGTTGCGGCGCCGCGTGCGCAGGTCGTGCAGCAGCCGCTCCGGGTTGCGGTCCACGCCAATCATCGTGCCGTTCACGAACACACGCGCCACACGCACGTCAGCCGTGTCCTCGAGACCGATGGTGCGGAAGCCATCGATGCGCGCCTGCACGGCCTGCACCACCTCGGCGTGGTCTGTGCCGCGGGACATGAGACACATCAACGCCACGTTCTTGAGCAACCCGATCGAGCCGCCCTCCGGCGTCTCCACAGGGCAAATGTACCCCCACTGCGTGCAGTGCAAGTTGCGCGGGCGTGTCGCCTTGCTGGAGGCGGCAATGGGGTTCTGGATGCGACGCAGATTGCTAAGGGAAGACGAGTAGGTGAGACGGTTCAGCGTCTGCGCCACGCCTGTCTTGATGTTGCCCGTCTTGAGGTCGCCGAAGTTGCCGGTGGCGAGACAGCGGCGCAGACCGTCAGTGACAAGTCTGCTGTGGATGACACGGCCGAAGCTGAAGACGCCGCGCGGGTTGGCAGCGTGGTCCTGCAGGGTCTTGATCATTTCCTTCCGCACCTGCGCGAGAAAGGTCTGCAGCTGCACCGTCAGCAGTGTGCCTGCCACGTCAATGCGCTTGTGCCCCAGAAAGTCACGGTCCGTCTCCTCATGGCGTCCGAGGGCGACGAGCAGCAGCTTGTGCACCATGTAGCCCATATACAGGCACTTTGTGCGGTTGGCGGAAGGGTCCGTGCCCATGTGCGGCAGCAAGTCCCGCATCAGCAGGCTCTCCGCTTCCCGCTGTAGGTTCGCCATGGCGTCTTGTTTGCCGAGGCGCCGGCCAATGTAGCCGAGAGCCTCCTCGCGGGTGAAGATCTGCAGCGTGCTCGCGTCACTCATGGAGCCGCGCAGCAGCTCCAGCATCGCGGTGTCCTTTAGGTCCGGCACGACCGTCTGCAGGATCTCCTTGTCCGCCACCATGTCCATCGCCCGAAACAGCACAAACAGCGGAATCGTCTCATCCATCTGCGCAACGCGGCACATGAGGCTCTCGAAGCCGCTGCCGGGGCCTCTGTTCCGGTACGGCATGATGATCTGCAGCGTACGCGGCTTGTTCAGCGAGCCCTCCACAATCGACTTCACCTCGCACAACAGCCCCTTCTGGCGGGAAAACGCGTAGACGTGGTTGGCAGCCTGCCGCTCCTGCGCGATGAGCACCTTCTCCGTGCCGTTGATCACAAAGTACCCTCCCTGGTCGTGCGGGCACTCGTTGAGCCGCGGTAGCTCATCCTCATCCTTGCCGCTGAGGTTGCAGCGCATGGACTTGAGCATGATGGGAATACGGCCCAGCTCGACATTGCGCAGGAAGGTGTCGTGCGGCGTATCGGCGTGCGGATGGTACAGCTCCACTCCGAGTGTCACCTGCGCCTGCGCGTCGTACGTCATGTCGCGCAAACGGCACTCGTTTGGGAAGAGCGGCGGCAGCGGCCCACCGGCGAAGTACGAGTGCGTCTGGTGCGACGGGTTGCCAATCACCACGTCCTGCAACACCAGCCGGGGCTGGTCGCGCTGCTCCTCCATCGTGACCCCTGGGTCGTACTGGTCGTCTTGGCGAGGGATGACAGCCATGCTCTCGATCATCTTGGGGATGCGCATGAGGAAGTCGTTGTACGAATCCAACTGTTGATGCACGAGTCCCTTCTCCCGGAAGAAGGATGAGATGACCTCCCAAATGTCCTCGCTGTCGAGGTCGTCGTTGGGGTTCTCGTCGTCGCGCTCGTCGATGAAGCCATCATCGAGGACCATGTCAGGGTCTTCCAGATCCAGTAGCTCATCCTGCGCCATGGCGGGCGTGTGGGGGGGAGGGGGGGTAGAGGGGGGTAGAGCCGGAGAAGGGGAGACCAAAAGAAGGCCAAACACGAGAGCGCTGAATGTCGTCCGTGCACTGTGGTGGCAAAGAGGGAAGAGGGCCAGGCAAAACCAATCGAGCGAGAAAAAGAGAAGGAAGAGTTCAGAGCACCGTTGAGCAGCGCGCGTGCATGTGACAGAGTCCAGCAAGGAGTGGCCCTCGCAGGAGTGCATAACAAAGAACAAGAGAAAGGAGGTGAAATGCCTCGACGGTGCTCAGTTCATCCAGCTTCGGTGCGCCACCGACGCATGGCTACAGAGAGGTATTGAAAGCACCGGGGAACACACATGCGCAGGGTGTCACTCCCGGCGGTTGCGCTCGTGTTCGTTTTCTTGACTTTGCCTTAGTGCAGTCTACTGCACAGCAGCCGTTCCCAGAGAGTGTAGTACAGAGCTCTTCTACACGGTTGGGTGGGGATGCTCACGAGCAGCCACCCACAGGTTGAGCGCACCACTGGCGATTTCAGTGCCGCCCAACGCCTTCTACTTCGCTCAGAAGGTGCCCCATCTGGCGCACCAGGGCAGCCAGACAGCCACGCTCGCGGCTGCGTATGATCTCGGCTTCAAGGACCAGTCTCCGTTCCTTGTCCGCCACGAGCTGCGCCAGACGCTGCAGTTGCACCTCAACGCCAGCAGTAGCGGCTTCACTTGATCTGATCTCTGCCGTCAAGGTTGCAAGCGTGTTAGCGTGCCGCGCTTGTATTTGTGCGAACTCCCGCTGAGCCACCTGCACGTCGTTGCCCCTGTTGCGCGCTTGTCGCAGCAGCCACGAGCACTTCGGCAACCGCAGCACTCATTTTCGACCCAAGGCAGCCTCCAGATCGACCCACACCGCCACCTCCTCCACATCGTACTTTGCTTCCCATGCGCTTAGGGCGTGAGCCCGGTCCCGAAGACGCATCCACTGAACCGATGGCCTCGGAGAAGGCACGCTCGCTGTGTCACGTGCAGGCACCACCACAGCTGGAATACAATGATCTTCTCTTGAAGACACTTCAACAGAAGATGAAGTCATGGTAGCCGGCCCGCCCTGGCGTTGACACTCGGCTTTGAACACCGCAGTGCTCACCCCCCCCCGTCTGTCGGCCACCGTCGAGCCCGCAAGTGCTCGAGCGTGATGGCACGCGCGAGCGCAATGGACACACGTGTGATTCGCCACGGAAGGACCCCAGGTGGAGGAAAGTGGGGCGGGAACGAGAGGAAGAGATAGCAGAAGGCGGCGCAGCGCTTGCCGGAGAGTCAAATGATCGGAGACAGGGGGGGAGTGAGGGGTATGGGGAGCATGTGCGGATCCCCGTGCGCGTGCGCTGGTTGCTTCAACTGGATTCTGCAACGCACGGCAGGTGCATCACCGAAAAGGGGGCCCCAGTGCGCGGCTCCATAGCCCTGTTTAGTGCTTGGCATACAGCGCTGGCAACGTCAGTGGCAGGGAGAGAGGCACACACACGCAGGAGCAAGAGAAGCGGCCCTTGCAACTCAAACGAACGCCAGCGCAGAGAGCAGCGAGGAGAACGGTCGACAGCACAGACTTTTCCACAGCGGCTGCTTCGTCCTTCGCCGGTACCAGTCCTAGTCAACCGACAGCGCCGCTACGTCCTCTTCTTCTCTGGGGTGTAGTTGAAGGATTGGGAGCGGCGCAGCTGTGACGTGTCAAGGCTGTCGTACAAGTCGCTGCTGCTGCGGTGTCGGCGCAAATGAGGCGTCACGACGCGCTTCACCGCTGCGGCAGGCCTGTCGTGCGGTAGGGCGACGACCTCCTCGGTCAGGCCGTCCGCGGCGAATGGTGCCAGCCCCCGGCGCCGGAACCAGCGCCAGTACACGTAGACGAGAAGCCCGAGCAGACCGCCGACGCTTGTCAATGCAAACACTGCAAAGAAGACGGCGACGAGTAGAAGAAACGTGGCGACAGGGTAGTCGGTCAGCCACCGCGCCACTCCCGTGAGCTGCACGGTAGAGAAAAACACCAGCCGCGACACCTTCACGCGAGAGGGTGCACTGGCGTCGGGGAGCTGGTAGAGTGTGAAGTTCATGGCGCGCAGGCGGGGTTGCAGGGTCAGCGGTGGTGTGAAGCGGTTGTAAACCTCGAGTACAACAGCAACCTCGCGGGATGGATCGATAGGCGGAAATGGCGCACTATCCCTCTGGTGCAGCGCACTTCGTAGGTACTCGTACGACCACACTGGTAGGTAGAACCAGAATCGTAGCAGCTTTCTCAGCAGCAGCTCGATCCACGGCCTGTACGACGGCCCGGTGCGTATCGTGACAGAGGTACTCGTTGTGAAGAGGACATCAAATTGGGCAACAGACTGCACGGCTGTGGCGTCCTCAGAGAAGAGCATGGAGGACTCCAGTATGAGTGGCACATCCCGGCCCACCTCCTCCTTTGTGAGTACCACCTGCATCTTGGCCGTGTACTCGCCCTTCGCGTTGAACATGACCGGCCCGAACTGGAAGAGACCCTCGAGATTGACGCCACCTCTCGGAGAGAAGACCTCCGCCGAGGTGGTGGTGCGAGGGATGTGCATAGTGGAGGAGGCCAAGTGGGTGTTGACGAAGTGACTCAGAAACGAGAACTTTGCATCCGCAAACTGTCCCATGTGCTGCTGCATGGCGCTAAGAGAGTCGGCGCGCTGCGCCATGGACTCGACGAGGGCTCGCGTCTTTCTATCGGGGAGAAGGAAGTCCTTGAGCGCCTTGTCCTCTGGCAGGTGCCGCTGCCAGTCGTCGTTGTGGAACGGCAGCGCGTTGAAGTGTAGTGGGATGACGGCGGTGCCAGGCACGTTGGCGAGGACGAGGTGACGGATACCGGCAGCCGTGGCGACCGAACTAACAAGACAGCCAGACAAGTCCACCAGCAGCACCGCGAGTGCTGCTATGAGCATCAGGGAGACAATGACGATGAGCCGAAGACAGCAGCGGGAGGTGTCCAGAAATGTATATAGACGTACGCTGCTCGTTTCATAGCTCTGCTTCGCTTGCAGGGCGATGGAGGCCTGCAGCGCCTGTAGCAGCAGCACTACCTCATGCAAGACAGCATGGAGGCACTCTACTGTGGCGCCTACGAACCCCGACATTGGCACCGGTGGTGACGCCTTTCGTGGTGAATGATGGGCCCTTTCCATGGGGAGCGCGTGTGCTGCTCTTTCATAGTAGTGAGTGAGTGAGTGAGTGAGTGAGGGTGCCGTGAAGAGTATGCACGTGTGTCCGCTGTGTGTGCGTGTGTGGGGGAGGGGGGGGGGTTGGAGCACTCGGGGAGGTGGGAAGGGTGTTCGATTGCGGAGCAGTGAAATGAAAGTTGCAGATGCTGGTTGGCAGTGAGGGGCAGGGGGAGAAGGGGGAGGAACGTGAATCGATGAGTGCTCTCATACCCTTCACCTGAACCGCCTCCTCAGTAATGTGCACGGGCTGCACATCAGCGTCAGTGCTCTCAACCAAAGTGCACGGAGAAGCAGCACTCCACCATTTTCTCGTCCGTTTACTCGCCTGCACTAACAGGGGCAGCAAGACAGCCTGATGAAGACCTGCACAACAGGGGAAATTTGTGAAAGAGAGAGAGAGCGAGCAGAATGAAATCAACGCAGCAGCACAGTTTTTCTCGCGTCAATCGAAGCAACACTAACTACGCTCCGCTGCTCTTGCCAGCTCGATGAGGTGGTGCACTCGGGGCTTGGTGACCCTCGTGTGAACCAGCACTGCATGGCCGTACACGCGCAGTGTGTCCGCGCTGATCGTGGTCATGGCTGCCTTCCAGTGCGCCAGTATCATCTCCTTCGTCGCTAGCTCGGCAAGCATATCATTAGCGAGTAGGCGCCAAGTGTGCTGCACCAGCTCAGATGCTTGGCGAAGTCCATCAAAGAGTGAGACACCCTCTTGGTACATTCCGTGCTCTGCATGGAGCAGCTGTGCAGCGTGCTGGAAGTCGTCCTCCAAGGCGCTCACAAGCCCGTCGACTGCCGTGAGATCCGTCAATGTCTGTAGTTGCTGCGTTCGCTTGGCCAGCCGCGGCAGCAAGGCAGACCAGCGTGAGGGCAGCAGCTCCACGTACTGAGCGAGGAGTGTATCCTCCAGGAAGGCAAGCACTGTCTCCATACACTTGTGCGTGCCTGTGTGCAGCACCGCGTCAGAGTGCAGGGTAGAGAGAAAACGCAATGGAGGATGAAAAAGCTCGAGAGCAGTGGAAAGTGCAGAGAAGGAAGGAGCCTCGACGGCGAAAGGGAAAAGGGAGGGCGACCGCTGCGTTCACGCATGCACGCAGAGTCAACAAAAACACTCAGAGGCTCTACCGCCCTCCTCCGCATAACAGAGGGTCACTCTTCCGGGGTCTACTTCGCTTCCCCTACGCTCTCTTCACCAGTGCACATACGTGCGCGTGTAATTCCTGCGCTTGCAGCCGCGAAGAGAGCGAGAGAAAAAAACAGATCCGCCTCGCAGCACGCGTATGTTCTCTTCGTTGTGTGCGGGTTTGCCGCCATTAGCCCAGCACACACGACACGCCCATGTCGCTGGTGTCTGGCTTCGCTCACCTCAGCCGCAGTTATGGGTATAGGATGCATGGCGAGCAGACATTACATTAGAGAGAAAACGATCTCCTTTACGACGCCATCCGTTTCCAGCTACGCTGTCGACTTACGCGCTTTGTGTGGCGGGCGGTTGCCCTTCGTACGTCGCTCATTTCGAGCCGCTTTGGCAGTGGGCGAGGGAGGAACACTGAGCCTGTGGTTCTTGGAAGGCGTCTTTTCGGAGACCACAACACCTTTTCCGTTCTCCAGTCGCAGCCTCTTCGAGCCGACCTGGAGCTCCGCAGCATCGTCGCTGGCGCGCCCACGCTTCTTTGCCGAAGAAGCGGAGGTGCTCCCCGCCCTGGATGACTTCTCGTTTGTCGCGTCCGGCTGCTTCGTGGTGCGGTCCGAGAGCTTCTTCAGCTTGCACACGAAAAAGCCGTCCATGTTGTGCACGTGGGGGAAGTAGCGGCGGGAGAGCTCGAGGCTGTCGTGGTAGCGGTGGTGGCGGTACTTGGTGAAGCCAGGGCGACCAAACGGCAGTCCCATTTCTACCACCTGCACATCGCGCCGCTTCAACGCAAAGTCCACAATGGCCTCGTCTTCCTCCACGAGGAAGGAACAGGTCGAGTAGACGACGTAGCCAGCAACCCGGCAGGCGTCGATGGCACTCAGCAGTAGCGCGCGCTGCAGTTGTGAGGCACGCTGAATGTCCTCGTACTGTTTGCCCATCTTGATGCTCTTGTCACGCGAGATGATGCCCGTGCCGGAGCAGGGGGCATCGAGCAGAACGCGGTCGAAGTTGCGCATCACCCTCTCGTAGCCGGTGCCGTCGTAGTTTGTCACGATGCAGTTCGTGACGCCAAGGCGCTGGAGGTTCGAGTTGAGCGACTTGCACCGTGGCTCACTCACATCGTTGGCGAAGAGGACGCCAGTGTTCTTCATGAGCTGTGCAATGTAAGTCGTCTTCCCTCCTGGTGCGGCGGACATGTCGAGAACGCGCTCATGCTCCTGTGGGGCGAGGGCCATGACCGGCAGGAAGGACGCCGCGGCCTGCAGCATATACTGACCCGCGAGGTACTCGATCGTACCCGCGATGGGGACGTTCGACTCAAACACCTGCAGGCCAACCTTCGACCACTTTTCCAGAGGCTCCACATTCATGCCGCGCTTCACAAGCGCCTGGACCAGGTCGCGGCGCTTCGCTTTGAGAGTGTTGACTCGGATGGTGGTCGGTCGCGTCTTCTCCATCGCCTCCAAAAAGTCAACCGCCTCGGCAGGGGGGAACAGCCGCAGGACCGAGTCCATCAGGAGCTCGTTGTACTCGTACAGCTCAAGGAGGTCCGCGCGCAGCAACTCGAGGTACTCAGCACGGTGACGGTCTTCCTCACGCTCTTCCTTGAAGTTGGACAGCACACGGACGGTCTCTTGAATTCGGTCGCGCAGTTCCTCTGCAGTGTGAGTCTTGCCAAGCAGCTGAACGACTGCCGTGTTGCCCTCCGCCTGCTCCGCCTCATCATCCCGCTGCTCTCGGTCGTGCAGAGGCGTCGACTTCGCGGTGCGAGTCGCAATATCCTCCTGCTGCTCCGCATCGGCAAGTTGGCGCTGCGCCAGCATACGGCGGCGGTACTTCTCAGCCTTGACCTCGAAGTCGTCATCGTCTTCGATATCGCCCTCAAAGTTCTCTTCGTCTTCCTCGTCGCTGTTCACAACATCGTCAAACTCGATGTTCTCCTCATCGCCGGTGTCGTTTTCGACACCCCGTGCGCCGCCGTAGTCGAAGTCCGAGTCCGCATTTTCTTCCGCTGCAATCACCGGTTCCTCTCGCGCAGCCCTGGCCGCAGCACCGCGCTCCCCGGTAGCCTTCCTCACGGCGGTCGCGACGGGAGTTCCCTTCCCCTTACTGAGTGACTTGGCTATCGGGGCTGTTGCGGCACGCGTCGCCGCTGTAGTTTTCTTCTTCGCTGCAGCCGCAAGCGCCTTCTTGGCCATTAGAAGAGCGACCGACGAGATAAGGAAGGAGAGGTGAGCAGACGCGAGGCCGCACTCGAAGCGGCACGACTGTATGTACTAAGCGCGTGGTGGTGGCGCTTCTTTGTGTAATGAGGTGTGTGAGAGTGTCCTCCCATGAGTGTTGCGCATGAAAGGAGAGAGAGAGAGAGACAAGGAGCACGTTTGCGTGGTGTGGAGGGGAGGTGGCACGTTCGCATCCCAGAGGTGAGTGCCATGAGTCGTGGCGGCTCCCATAGACTGGAGCGAAGAGGCGAGCGTACATCCAACATACCAAGAGCAGGAGGTGCGTTGGCTCCCTTCACACAAAGGGTCACACTCTCCGTGAGAAGGCACCGCAAGGCAAAACGCGTCAACGCTGCCCACTCCCTCGTCCACCTTCCCGTCGACCAGCGTTTGGTGGCGCTGAGTGCAACCAACGGCAAAGAGGGCGAGAGAGAAGCGGCGCGCTGGGTGGTGTCCACTACGATGTCGCTGTGAATGGCGCCTTATTTTTCCCTCTTTACTGCGAAGAGGTTAACCGCGTTTATTCGAGGAGACAACGCGTGCACGCAGGCACGCACAGCGGGGGTGGACAAAGCGAAGGTGGCGTAGAGTGCGAGGACGGCGGCGGAAGTGAAGTGCACTTCAGCGACTTTCACACCTACTTCCTCCTCGCCAGAAGACGTAGACCGGGGACACCGTGCTGTCCTTGTCGCGTGAGATGATCTCCTCCCATCACACGCCACCTCTAGCTGACAAGTTCTTCCCTGCTAAGGGCAAACGACTTCGTCTTGTTATCCTTACCACAGCTGGCGATAATGGACTGCCCGACGTACGTGACGTCCAGCACACCATCCGTGTGCATCGTGTCTAGCGTGAGCAGCGCCGTGTTAGTGCACCGAAGGTCATACACACGCACTGTGGCATCTTCGCTGGCGAGTGCAAAGAGGCTACCTCCGCTGTACTCGGCATCCCCCTCCTGTGCGTCCCACAGCCACGTCACGCTGTAGAGCCACTGACGAGGACCGCTGAACGTCTTCACCACCCCCCGTTGCCGCGTGTCGAAGAGTCGGGCACGATTGTCGGTGCAGGCAGAGAGGACGAGGTCTGCGGCGGCGCTGTTACCTGCCGGCTTCACAGCGATTCGATTGATGGGGTGGTCGCCTTTGAGCTCCGACTGAAGCAGCGCTGCTTCCATATCGAGGCACTTGATGTGGCCGTCGAGGCCGGCCGAAAAGAGCCGTGCGGCACCGTGGGCGGCAGAGAAGCGGCTGCATAGGACTGGGCGACTGTGATCGGTGAAGGTGACAAGCGGCGCCTTCTTGGACGGCACCGTATCACCCTCCAGCATCTGTTCCCAGCTGAAGACTTTGACAGTGGTGTCCCAGGAGGCGGTGGCTACAAGCTTTCCCTCACCAGGGGCGATAGCGACTGAGTCAACGCCGTCGGTGTGAGCTTGAATAGAGCCCAGAAGCTGCATGAGGCTGTTGGTGCTGTCCAGTCTCCAGGCAGCGACGCTGCCGTCCTTGCTGGCGCTGGCAAACAAGAAGTCCCTGTCGAGCCTGGTGCGCTTGCGTCCGGTCTTGCTTTTGCCCTGCGTCACTGGGTGGAGGGCCACCTCCTTGACAGCCTCGTGGTGAAAGGTGCCGAGCGCGACACAGTTCTCGCCATCCCACAATCGCACGCAGTGATCGTAAGCGCCAGTCAACAGGAGCTCCGCGTCGCCGCGGTACGGGGCACGCACGCTACTCACCCAGTCATCGTGTGGAAGGAGACTTCCCTCTTTGGCCTGCAGGGAGGGGGTGTACTCAATGTTAAGCAGCTCTTCGTAGCTGATGCCGCGGCGCTGAAGGAAGCGGAGTAACGTCGTGCCAATGTACTCATCCTTGTAGAGAAAATCAAATTTCTGTCCTTCAACGCCTAGCACGCTCTGGACGAGCTGGTTGAGCCCGTCTGGCAGGGTGTTGAGCGGTATACTGAAGCTCTGCTCCGGCATGGGCTTCGCATAGGTGTTTGTGAAGAAGGTGACCATCGCGCTGCCCCCGGTGGCACCGCTGGTAGCCTGGACGGCCGCCACGTCGCTGACAGCGGTCATGGTGGAGGTAAAAGACTACGAAGAGTTGTTGAACGGGAGGCAAATCAGAGGCGGAGGCCCACTGTGCACACACAGTGACGAAGGAGAAGGGAGGGGGGGCAGGGCGGGTAAGGAAGGCATAAAGCGGAGCGAAGAGGGGTGAGAAATGGAGGTAGGGGATAGTAGAGGAGGAGAAACAACAGTGAGAGGGGGAGGGGAGTTGCATCTGGAGTGTCACTGCGTACGCTCGTGCGAGCAGAGGCCCGGTAGTGCTGGTGGTGTTGGGGTGGGGGGAGGAATGTACAGAGAGAAAGAGAGCCATACTGACGCTTGCCAGGGCATGGCCAACAGACGGCGCACATCGAGAGGTGAAACAGGAAAGGGGACTGATGAGATCGAATATGTCGAAGGCCTCCAAGAGCGAGTGCACGGGTTAGGTGAGCGGCGCAACGTGTACTCAGAAAAGAAAAACAGCTCCCTGAGGTGCACATAGACACGCATGCGCAAGCTTGGGTGAATTGGCGCACCGCTCATTCTGAGAGTAGCGGGTCACGGCGTGTCAATGCACGCACCATACAGCGCCTGTGTGAGGGACGTCCATTGCAGAGGGTCTCGGGCGTTGATGGCGATGGAGTGAGGTCTGCGGTGTCTCCCTGTTGCTCCTCCTCCCTTGGCGGTGTTTCCAGTCTCGCCTCTCTCTCTTTCACTGTGGCTTGATGCGCCCGTTGGTAGGCGGCGGTGTCGACTCCGAAATAGAGATGTTACTCAAGACCAGATAGAGGGCCAGGACAAAGAAGAAGGCCAACATCGTCCAGATAGCGACGTCACCGCTGCGCCAGCTCCATCGTCGGTGGAGCGCCATTACTGTACGGTGGTGACGTCCGTGGGTGTTTTCTTGCACGATTGTCTTCTTGAGAGACACAACTCCCCTCTGTACAGAGGGAGTGTGCGTGACGAGAGGGCTGACGGGGTGCCACGCGAATCACATCACATTGAGCTGAGAAAAGAGCGAATGTGGTTTCAGCAGAAATCGGCTGTCGTGGGCGCACGTGGCGGTCTGTAGGAGCTTAGGGGGAAAAGGCAAAAGAGGAAAAGCGAGGGTGAAGCGCGTCGCCATGCCGACAAGAGCGGAGGAGGAACACCACAGTACAGGTGAGGGAGAGCGGAAGGCACACGAGCCCACTCATGCGTACGCGTGGGAGCGCGCGTACATCCGCCCTTCTGGCCACTTCACGTTTTCTTTTGGGTAAAATTCGGTTAAAGGTAGCAGAGAGCGTGAGCAGAGAGCGCGAGCAGAGAGGAAGGCGGAGACCAATCACACGCGTATGTGAGGTGCGTAATCCGTGGCTCCGATAGCAAGGGAGATACGATGGTGGTAGATGCTCCCTCCATAAGGGGAGGCAAGTCCTGGGAGGTGAAGTACACAAACGAGTTGTCCTGCACGCCGCATCTACCGGCGTTAGACACCGCGGTGAGCAGGAATGTGTACTCCCTGGTGTCTTGTGAACTGGTAGAATGCATAGCCCACCCATCCGCGTTGCCGCACAAGACATCGGCGGCTAGCACTGCAAGGGTACTGAGACGCTGCTGACGCACACGCACACTGCACACGAGTGCAATGCGGTCATCAGCGAACCGAAGTGGGCGGTCCAGGAGAAAGGTGTTGCGGCCATAAAAAAGCCCTTGTTGCGTCGCGGGTGACCTCCACAGAGGCGCGGCACCGCCGCACGGGGCGACGGTGACGTCCGTGACGACGTCCACGAGGGGCGCGGCTGTCAGGTTGAACTCTAGCGTGCGCGCCTCCGGCTGATACCGGGCTGCGAAAATGAGGCATTCCATCTACGTGTGCTGAGGCGTGCGTGCGTGCCGACAAAGAGGGCGGAACGAAGAAGAGAAGTGCGGGGAAATGAGCAAGAGGGCACAGTCATGACGCACTAAGGGGAGTGAAGCGTCCAAGGCCTCAGGTGCGCCTACGTGGATGTTGGCGTCGAGCACCCTTGTCGAGAGCTGTCAGAGAAAGCGGCAGTGCCGTCACTGCTGCTCCACAGAGGCAGCATTATCCCACGCACGCAAAGTTTTGTTTGTGTCCACACATTCGAGCGTTCAGGCGCACAGCGCGTTTTGAGTCCCAACAGGCAGAGACATGCGCAGAGACGCATCCCGCGAGTGTGTAGCGCTCTCTTACGAGTATTCACCGCACCCTCCCACTCAGCTCTTCAGCTCCTCCTCCGTGAGAAGGAAGCAAAGGCCCAGCTCCTTGTCGAGCGGGCAGCCACTCACAAGCAACGTGAGTCGCTCTGGCGTCACGGATTCCACGAGTGCAAACCCCAGCACAGTCCCCTGCCGGATGCTGCGCTCGAACACACTAAAAGAAAGTGAGTGAAGTTCCCCGTCAGGGCCGCGCTCGTACTCAGTGGCTGTGCTGAGGGCAACAATGCGGTCCTTCAGGGCGACGTCCTGCAGCGTAATGAACGACACCGCTGCCACATCCGCCTTCTGCCGGTCTGCATCCTCGCTGTCCATCATCGGCAGCAGTGTCGACATGGTGTCGATCGCCGCCGCACCGACGGTTGCGATGCGCACCTGCGAGGCCTCAAGGGTGACGAGCGTCGGCTTTACCGGCGAGGTCGGGGTGCCGAAGAAGTACTGCAGCCATCGCTGGCGTTTCCACAGCGTCACAGGCACCGAGCGGACGAGCCCCACAGTGTCTACCAGAAAGAGCCTGAAGTGCTGGCCGCCACCGCAGCCTACCTCCTGTGGCACGCTCCAGCGCGGATCAAGCATCGCGTGCACAATGTCCATCGACCTTTCACCACCAAAGCGTTCCCATGCCCGCTGCACCACCTTCCACCGCAGCCACGAGCTGCCAACAACGCAAACGTGGTCGATGTCGGCGGCCACAATAGTGTCCAGAAGGGTGTCAAGTGGGTTCGTCTGCGTTTTATCGCTCCCCAGCGCGGAGGGGGCAGGGGAGGCGGAGGCGGTCGGGTCGTTGCTTGAGTGCGCTGCTGCCGCCGCCATTTCCGCCTGCTCCACCGCGTGCGGCTCCACCACGCCATAGTCAAAGAATAGCCCACCTACGCGGCACCGCTCACTGCGCGCCATCTTCTCCATGCCGTGCGGCAGCAGTTGCTGCACCCAGTGCTGGTAAAGTCGTGGGTTGGCCACGCGTGACTGACCCACCTGGACATACAGCGCCGGTGTCAGATTCATCTCCTCCTCGATGTCCATGCAGTGTTGGGCGTGGAAAAGGGCCATACTGCCAGGGAATGCGAAGGCGGGGGTGTCCAGTACCCCATCGAGTAGCAGGGGGTGGTAGCCGAGGCGCACCGCGAAATTGCTAAGCCAGCGGACATAGGTGCTTGCCCCGCAGTGGTGCCGGTCACTCACGAAGAGTACACGAGGACCGACGTCTTCGCGGCCACGGGCCTCCACTCGTGCCCGCTCCAAGTGGGAGTGAAAATCGAGCACGGAGCGCACCCACGTCGCCCCGAGCGATGTCGCGTAGCAGCGCTGCAGCACCGCCGGTGGGGCTACTAGTAACAAGGTGCAGCCGGTGGACGTGAAAATGCTGAGAGAGCGACCCGGCGGAAGGTGCACTGGTACTCCCGGGATCAACTCCGTCCCAAACACCTCTGCTCGCGTCGCAGTAGAAGCGCCATCTTCGTCTACTGGCTTGCGCAGCGTCACCTTCGACAGCTGAGTCGAGGAGAGCGATGTAATGATGCGCAGCTCGCAGAAGGGGCCGAGGACGTACTCCCGCTCCAGAGCCACCATTTTCTTCTATCCTACAGAGAGGGGAGGGAGGGAGGGAAAGAGGGGAATGAGCAGAGCGGTGGTGATCGACCACCACAATAGTGATTGGAAAGACGGCAGTCCGAGCGAAGAGGTAGAGAGAGAGAGGAAGAGACGAAACATGGGGGAGAGGAAGAAGAAATGTAGAGTTCAGCATCTACCAAACATAGTGCTGTGCTTTCCTGCGTGTGTTGCTATTGCTGACACAATCTGGCCTCCCACACATATCGTTAGACAGAGATGTGAGCCTACCTCAGCTGCCTCCCCAGCTTCGCTTCACCCTGGCCCGCTACTTCAGTTGTGAGTCTCTCCTTATGGTGCCTTTCTGTGGCAGCAGAGAGGGCTTTAGCTACAAAGACAAAGCTGCTCCGCTGTCCACACCATCAGCACAAACGAGCACGAAAGGAATCCGGATGCACACACGCAGCTGCCGCGTCACTGTAGACAGTCACCTCCGTGGATGTGCCGGAGTCTCTACAATCCAGCTGTTGTACCCAGTGGGCAGTGATGGCCGCGCGGCCGCTGGCTGGGGGACGAGCTCCTCTTCGATATCACCGTGGTCGTTCACCTTGGAGCGTCGGAGGAGGTGCGCCTCTTGCAGCACCTGCGCGACGGCCAGCAGCACGTCTGTGTCGCCCTGCAACATCGCCTTGGCATGCGCTCGCTCCACCGGGTCGTCCATTTGGCGGCGCAGCTCCTTGACGATGCCGTACACCTCCGCTGTGGCGATGCCCTGCACCCTGGCTGGCGTGTGGACGGGCGGCAGTGGTGGCAGTGAGTACACCGGCGTCTCTTCCTCGTCTTCGTCGCTGTCATCCGCATCATCGTCCTCCTCATCTTCTTCGTCGTCTGCTTCTTCGCGCTCTTCGTCAGCAGCATCCTCATCATCCGCACGGTCCTGCTCGGTGTCACTGGCAGCAGTGGAAGCGGCATTCGTGTCAGAGGCCGTTGCATCATTCGGCCGTTCCTCTTCGTCTTCCTCGTCGTTGGATATGCCCAACTGCTTCCCGCGCTCGACCCTCACTTCTGTGAGGTGCACCTCTTGGTCATCCGTTGAAGAGGGCTCCATTGCCCCCACGCCTCTGTGTGGGGAGGGAGGATTGGGTTAGACACTAGTAGCTGGCGGAAGTGAAGGTGTGTGGAGGAGAGAACATGAGCGAGACGCAGACCCGTGGTGTGACAGGCAAAGGTGAGATGGCGTGCATATGTGCGAAGGTGTTGTGGCAAAGAGGGGAGGGGAGCAGTGAAGAAGCTGCAGGGCATATTGGCGCTCAGAGCGCTCGACGCACGAAACAGAGTCAGCCAAGGAGAGAGAGGGAGTGAGGACACACGCTGCCTCCCACATGCATCTCTCATGGATGGCTGTCCTTCGCTCCTCGGCACTCCTCACCCTCACGGCGGCCTTCCACGAGGCGTGGGTGAAGACATTCAAGATGGGGCGAAGTGCGTGCCACAAAGCAGCGAAGACAAGACGTGCACCTGTCAAGTGCACTTAAGTGACTCAAATGTTCTCTGGTGCTGTAAAGCATGTGGTACAGCCGCGATACACGGCGGTAGTCTACATCAGTATCATCGCCCTGCGTAGCGAATGAAGCGAGGAAGAGGGAAGGACATCAGCGACAGGACCCATCAAGGCGAATCATGGAGAAGGGCGGAGGACGGAGACAGCAGCGCAAGGCCGCCATCGCGCACCCACGACGCGAGGTTAGCGCTACCCATGAAGAGGCACTGCATGTGTGGCGTTGTTCATCACCCCCTAGGCACCTTCGATGGACAGCTGATGGGCAGTGAGCATCTGTTTAACGACATCGAGCACCTCCTCACCAGCCTCTCGGGAGAGAGAGAGAAGCTGAGCGATGGTGTTGTCCAGCCTCTCGCGTGTACAAACAAGTTCGATATCGCCCACCACAGCTGCATCGACGTTCCCCTTGGCCTTCTCGATGGCTTGATCATAGCGAATGGCGGCCTCACGCAACGCTAGAATGTCTTGCGTGACAGTTTCATACTCCTTCAACAGCTGCTCCTGCATGTGCCCGACACGCTGTTTCTCAAACTGCAGTGCCCGCAGCTCCTCCTGCTTGTTGCGTGTGGTGGCCTGAAAGTCGTTTACCTCCAGAGTGCGGCGGCTTATCGCGCTCTTGAGCTCCTTGAACTTGTTCTTTAGGGCCTTCTGCGTTTGCACCTCCTCGTCCTTGTCAGAAACCTTGTCGAACTGGTGCCTGTACTGCCCATTGCTTGCCCTGATGATAGCGATCGTCTTCTCTAGCTTCAGCATCTCCTTCTCCATGCGACGGATGCGCGCATCAAGGGAGTCCCCACGGTACTGGAGGTCCTCGCGCTCTTTCGCTGCCGCAATAACGAGTTGGACCTGCGACAGTCGCGCATGTGCCGGGTCCATGCGACCTACAAGCACCTCCTGCCTGTTCTTCACCGCTGTCAAGTTCTTCTGACGCTCCAGCAGCTCCGTCACAAGGCGCTTGCGCTCTTCCTCCGCCAGCTTCGCTTCCATCCTGAGCAGACGGTGATGCACCTCAATCTCCGCCTCGCGCTCCGCCACGTCGGCCTCAAGTTGACGCTTCTTTTCCTCCAACGTGAGCAACTCTGCGTCCTTGACTCTTAGCAAGTTGCGCAGGCGGCCCAGCTGCAGCTCTAACGTGTCCACCTTGATGAGGAGGTCCTCACGCTGCTTCTCCAGCTGCTTCTCTTCACGGTCACTGTGTGTGCAACGCAGGTCCATCTCTAACACCTCCTCGAGAGACCGCTTCTTTGTCGCCTCCAACTTCTCGATCAGAATGGACGACTTCCGCATCTCCTCTCGCACCCGCTTCACTTGGTTCTGCAGAATTCGGTTTTGCTTCTCGAGCTCGTCAAGTGTGATCTGCAGAAGATCGATTTTTCTGCGCAGCTCCTTCCGCTCCTCCTCGGTGCGTTCGCCCTTGGCACGACTGACACGCTTCTCTATCTGCTGAACACTGAACTCGATGTTGTACAGCACCCCCTGCTGAGCAAAGGATTCGCCATCGAGTTGATCGATCTTGGCCTTGTAGTTCTTGCCCTGTGCCTGTGCCCCACTGATCTCGCTCAGGCTCGTCGTCTGGGCGGCGCGCACCTTAGCAAGCTCCTGGTTCGCCCTGAAGGTCGTCGTCTTGAGCTGCTCAATATCCCTGGTGATCTTGTGGGAGGCCATCTCGGCGTCCTTCAGCAGCTGGGCAATAAACTGGGCTTGCTTCTGAAGGTCGTTGGCAGTCATCTCCTCCTCCTTCAGCTTCTCCGCCGCAGTGGTTCGGGCCTTCTCGGTCATTGCCAGCTCCCTTTTCCGGCGCTCGATCTCTGTGATGGTCTCCTCCAGCTGCAGGATCACCGCCCGCTTGTCCCGCGTGGCCCGCGACGCCTTCTCGCGCAGGGCATCCACCTCATCCTGTACGCTCTGCACCTGCTGGGTCAGCACCGGCACCGCCTCCTGCAGCTTGTGCGACGTCTTTTCGCGCTCTTGGATGGTGTAGTTGATCACCTCCGTCTCCTCCTGCGCCTCATCCAGTGAGACCGAGAGCGACTTCTTGAGCTTCTGCCGCTGCAGAATCCAGGCAACGCCCTCGGCGTACTGCTCTGCCGCGATGCGGATGGCCTCGTCACGCTCGGCGATGGTGCGAACCACCAACTCCCACTCGTCCAGTATGCCACTACGGTCGTCGTGAAGCTTGCGGTACTCGTTGGCGACACGGTCCAGCTCCCCCTGCACGTGCTGCGTGGCCAGCACCTCCTCGTCAAGCTGCTTGCGCTGCTTCCGCACGCCGTTCTCGAGCTTCTCGATGCGCTGGGTGAGCTGCTTCACCTTCGTCTCATCCATCTTGGAGTACTGCGCGATGGCGAGCTCATCCTCCTCCTTCTGCCGGCGGGCCTCGTCCCACTGCTCCAGCTCCTCCTGGTTGTAGTCCAGTGAAGTCTTGAGCTCCTCGAGCTTCAGATTTCCACGAAAGATGCGGTCCTGTACCGACGTCAGCCGGTCTCGGACGTCCTCGGAGTTTTGCTCCAGCTGCGTTTGCCGCTGCTGCAGCCGCGCGCATTCGCGCTCCATGACGCGGCACATGCTCTCCTCCGACTCCACCTCGCGCTTCTTTGTCTCGGAGAGGCTCTGTGTGTTGACAATTTCTGCTCGGACATTGCTGAGGTGCTCCTTCATAAACTGCAGTCGCCGCCGCTGGTCTTCGACGCTGCCCTGCCGCTCCTCCAGCTGCTGCTCAAAGCGCGTGAGCTGGGCGGTGAGCTCTTTGTTCGTGTTGTTGAGCAGCTCAAGGGGCAGCGCCTCGGCAGTTGCGTCCACGACATCGAGATTCATGTTGCACCACTAGGTGTTGTGGTGCGTATCGGTGTGTGCATGTACACAGAACCAACAGCAAGACGCACGAAGTCCTTGCCAAGGCGTGAGGCTGATATGCGCCGAAGAGAGAAAACAGTGGAGGGGGTGGTCGAAGGAGGGACTGGAGAAGAGTTGGAGGTGCGGCGGCAACAGCATGTGAAGGCACCGAGATGATGAGGGTACGTGTGGGTTCGGGGATAGGGAAGAGAGAGAAGGACATCGAAGCTGCCTGCATTCGTGGTGACACGCGCTCCCCATCCTCTTCCTCGTTGTCTTGAGGAATCGAAGAGCACAGTTCGCACAGCTGTTTCAGGAGTTAGTGGGTATCACAAAACTGCGAAACGGCATCAACAATCCTGAATAAAATCCGCAGAACGTGCAGAAGGATGGAGAGGTGAGAAGCTCGGCAGTCTGAGGTGCGGCGGCCATACAAGCGGGAGGCGTGGGGTGAGTGTGATAAGAAATGTGGCGCCCAAGAGCCGACTCGCTTTTCTGTCAAGGCCCAGCCGTCATTAGCTCCGCAACAAAGCTCGCTCGTCGCTTCAGCCTTTTTAGTGTCGTATCGTGCCGGCTTCCGCCGACGTGGGCTTGCGCTTGCTTCGAAGTCTGCCGCTAACAACTCCCTTTCTCGTTGTCCCTGCCGGAGAGGCCCTCACCTCACCTCTCTTCGCCCCTTCCCCTTTCGAGCAGCTTTGTTTGTGTCGGCACGGCAACCCACGAGGGGTGTTCAGTGGCGCAGAAGTTCGGGGCAGCAATGTGGGGATAGTGATACCTTAGCGTTGGGCCCCTAACTCGATGCGTTACCGTTAGCAGAGGACACCACGTGCAGCAGCCCTGCACCCCGCAGCGTCTCAACGAGCAGCAGTTGGTTCTCCGCCACATCCTCGGGATCGTCGAAGCCCGGGAAGGGCAGCGCAGCCACTAACATTGTCTTTGGGTAGCTCGATAGCAGTGTGGCAATTGCTGGCGCAAATTCAGCCTCAAAGCGCAGCTCGCCGAGCTCCCCAGCGAGGCAGACGGCCGAATTTCGTCCAATGTGATAAACCCGCGCCTCGCCAGGCACGTTCAGCAACAACTGCATGCAGCTGCGAGAGATGAGGCGCACGTGGGAGGCGTGGTCAAGCTCCGTTGAGGACGAAGCCGCGCCACTGTACGCCATGGAGGGTGGCTGCATTTTTCGGATTGTCTCCTTGCCGTACACGTCGGTACACACATCCATGTTCGTCTCGTCCGTGAGAAGCAGCGTCACCTCCGCCGCCATCTCGCGCAGCTTCTTCTGCAGACTAGCGCGGCGCTCCTGCTGGTTCTCGCTGAGCACGGCAAGGCCGTGGGTGTTGCGGAAGACGGGATGGTTAATCGCCCCCATCACCTGTGGTACATCGCGCGGCAGGGCGCAGCGCCATTCCAGCTTGTTGGCGGCAAGCGTCTCGATGGTGTACTGCGCAGAGCGAATCATGAAGTCTGCCCATGAGTTCATCTGGTTGGCTGAGAAAGTGATGTGCAGCGAGTGTGTCTTGAGGTTGGTCTTTCCCTGGTGCACCGTACCGCGTGGCATGTACAGCACATCTCCGGCTTTCAAGGTGATGGTGTGATTTGGCGTGGGCAACTGCTCAGGGGCGTAGTCCTCGCTGGAGTGGCGCGTCAGCACATCGACTTCCTCCGGCGGGTTGTAGAGGCGCCACAGCTTCTCACCCTCAAGCTGCAGAAGAAACACGTCAACGTCGTCGTAGTGCGGTGCGAATCCCTGACTGTTCGCCGGCGTCCAGTAGCTGTTCACGCCGCAGTAGCAGTTGAACTCCTGTTCCATACACCCGATGAAGGCAGAGTTACTCTCGAGGAACTCGTGAGGTCGGAGAAAGCGAACGGACCACCCTGTCTTCATACACCTCTCCAGCTCTGCCGCATCAACAAGACCCTCCGTCCTGTAGGAGACGCGCTTTTTCAGCTTGGAATCGAACTTGACAACGTTGAGGTCGGTGCCGTAGCGCGACGGGTGCATCTTGACGTGCTCTAGCATGCGCTTTGTGGACCAGTTTACCGGAGGAACCACACCAGGCAGCCCCCTTGCAAAGTACTCGCAATTTCCGTGCGAAGCAACGAGATGCTTCTTTTCAAAGTATTTGCGGAAGAACTCCACGCGGGACGTCTTTAAGAGCCAGGAGAAGAAGTTCAGCGGCCTCTGGCTGCCGTGCGACGACTTGCGCAGCGTGGCTGCCACCTCTGCCTTGGCCTTCTTGAGCACCACCTTCTGCGATGGCGTCTCGCGGGCGCGCTTGCCGCCGTTACCATTTTTGAGAGACGTTGACTTCGTCATTGCGTATTGATGGGTGGGAGTGTGTGCGCGGTCGCTCCACTTCTGACGCACTGCAGTGGCGTGAGCAAAGAAGAGAAACACGAAGAGAACAAGCAAGTAGTGGTGTTGCTGTGGTAACAGAGGGTGGTCAACAACATCGCCAAGCACATTTCCACGACGACGTTCACCCTGTGCGCTCGTGCTGTTCGTTGGCGCTTGCAGTTGTGCAGATTCAACCGCTCGTGTGCATATGCGAGCTCTTTTTTTTTTTGCCGAGATTCCCATCTCGCAGGACGCGAAGCGCCGTGCTCGGACAGCCCAAGGCAACCACACCGAGAGAACATGACAAGCGGCGGTCCGAAGAGATGTTGACTTGCCCTGCGCATGACACTTGTTCGTCCGTTGTTATGCGCACGGAGCGCGTGCCTCCAAAACACCGACAATACGCAGCACCTGCGGGGTTCACAGACACACAGGCACCCCTCCCCACCCGCGCGCACAGGTGGGAGAGAGGATAGGAGTGGCGGAGCGCAGCCAATATCCCTACCCCTCCACCTCCCTCTTTCACATCCCTCTTCGCTCTGCCAGGGGCTTCTCTGCACACGCTCGCGCGTACAGACGCACAACGAGGAGAACGAACACACATCACCTCCAACACGAGCTGATATCGCTGCCAACCTCGCGCACCAACCCCAAATCGCCGATCCATCACCCACTGCAGTCTTCACGTCGTGCGAGTCGGCAGCACGAAGGACAGCAGCGACACCAAATCTAGGTCGTCCTCGTCGTGCTCCACCTCGTCGGCGGTCATGTCTTCCAAGTTGTTGAAGATGGAGACAAGGGCCGTTATCACCTCGCGCTGCAGATCCTGCAACGGTGCCAGGGAATAGCTGCTGAGCAGCGTATTGATATGGTCCTCATAGAGGAGTCGGTTGGCGTGGGTCAGGCGCAGCACTCCGCAGATGGCCGACAGTTTGCGGCGGAACTCAAGCACAACGTAGCCGGTGATCTCGTCCACCTCCACGTAGCGCTCCTTGCCACCGTACGAGAGCGCAAAGACGTGAAAGGTGCCCTCATCGTCGCTGAACGTGGCGTAGTGCACTCTCTGCGAGAAGAGCAGCAGCGACATCCAGAACTGTTTCGGTGATGCGATGGCCGTTGAGAAACTTGCGAGCAGCTTGTCGAAGATAAGACTCAACTGCACTGGGATAATGACGTCGCCTTCCTGCCACCGCAGACAGCTCGGTGAATGAATGTCGGGCACGGCGGTGAGATCGCTGAAGATGCCAAGCGCCATCTCCTTCGAGTTCGTGTAGGAGTTGTTCTCGCTTGTCACCTCCAGCGACTGCGCGACGAAGGCGACGTTCGTCATGACAGCCACCATTGAGGCGAGTTTGTCCAGCTGCTCCAGCAGCTTCTCCGCCTCAACGATGCTGCGGAATGGCATGAACTCTGCCAGCTCGTACTTGATGTGGTTCTCCAGGTCGACAATAGCCATGAGCTTGTCGTAGCTGAGGTACTTCTGAAGGCACCAATGGCGCACCGTCTCCATACTATCGCCGTGCCGCTGCTGCTCAATGCGGAAGAGGAGCGCCGCCTTCATCACCGCTACAATATCGCTACGCAGTCCGCAGCAGAACTCACGCATGGCGTTCTCCGTTTCCTCCATTGCACGCGCGACGTTAAAGTGGCGCTGCCGGCCTTCATTGGCGTTGATACTGAACGGCGAGAGGCTGCTTGTGACGGCTGCGGCGAGGATCATGAGAGACTCGAGTCCTGTGAGGAAGCCGAAGAAGACGAGCATGCCAGGCTGCGGGGAGACTGGAATGAGCTGCAGAATGCGGCCGATAAACGTGCAGTGGTACTCGGGAATGTCCGTCATCACCTCCGCCTGTGCCGCTGCCATGATCATGCGGCTCCACGACTCGTTCTGGCGGTTGTAGATCTCATCAATGCGCTCGCCGGCGGAGAGCGGGTCCTTCGCGTCGAGAATGCAGCCGAGCTGCGTGAGCATGTTCATGGATGACGCAATCACCCCCACGAGGGGCTGGCCGTGACACAGGCTGAAGATGGCCACCGGGTTGCTTACCACCTGCAGGCAGTGTAATGAAAGCTCGTCGATGCGGGAGTTTTCAATCGGTGGCTGGGAGTAGGTTGGCAGGTCAGTGATTTGAACAGCGGGGAAGAGGCAGAAGTAGAAGCCCTGCTGCACGCGGCCGATGCGGCCCCGACGCTGTGCCACGCTGCCACGCGAGATCCACTGCGTCACAAGAGGCGGGTACTGAATGGAGGACGGCGACTCCTTCGAAATCTTTGGCCGCTTCACCAGCACCAGGTCGATGACGTACACCACATCTGGCAGCGTGATGGATACCTCGGCGATGTCGGTGGCGAGGTATACCTTCTGTCGCCCCGGTATGTGACGCCTCATTGCCGCCTCGATCTCGCTCAGGTTCACCGCGCTGTGCCATGGCACCGCGTCGACCCGGTGAGATAGTTGCGTGCGTAGCCACATGCTCATCGTCTCTACCTGTGCCCTCCCTGGCAGAAACACGAGGATCGAGTGCACCGGGTTCGAGCAGCTGTTGAGGAAAAAGATCAAGTTTTGGGCCAGGTAGAAGTGCTTCTCCACCGTGCCCTTGTCCACAACACCGCGCGACACCAGCTGCGGCGGGGCGTGGTAGTCCGTGCCGAGGAGGGTGCAGGTTTCCTCCAGGAAGTAGTCGTGGATGGGGTGCTCTGGCTCGCTTTGCTTGTAAGTTGCAACGCGGAGGCCAGCAAAGTACTCCTCCCAGTCCTCCGTGTTGAGGGTGGCGCTCATGAGCACCAGCTTGAAGTGTGATGTCTTGTTGAGCAGCGCCAATCGTAGCAGCGCCACTGTCACCTCGAGGTCTGGCTGCCGCTCGTGAAACTCATCAAGCACAATGTGCGTGAACGGCAGCTCCGCCGGGTTTTCGAGAATACGCAGCAACAGCGTGTAGCTCGTCATGTACCACAAGCGCGTCTGCTCATCTCCCTTCTTATCACCGCGGATCCAGTAGCCGACGTCCTCGCCGACGCGCTCGCGGCGAAGACTCGCCACGCGGTTTGAAATCGCCACCGTCGCAGTGCGGCGGGGCTGGGTGCTGACCACCTTCGTGTCCGACGACAGCTCGAGCAGCGCCTTCGGGACGCCGGTGCTCTTGCCACTTCCGGTGTCGGTGCAAACAAAGACAACGTCGTGCTGTTCGATAAGTTCGAGGATGACCGGCATGTCAAGCCGCTCCGTCACGACGTGGTTCAGCAGGAGCGTCTCCTGGCGACGGTACTTGTCAAAGAACTCCGCCTGCGATATCTGCATGGCCGTCTGCATCTCCTGCATCGTCTCGAAGCGCTGCTTGTATTCGGCATCTGTGCGCATAGCTTCGGCGTGGCGGCGCTGCGCACTCTCCTGCTCCTTCTCAATGCGCTGCTGCGCGCGCACGGCGCGGTCATCGTCACGACGGCGGCCGCGCACCCGCCGTGGAGGCGGAACTTCCGGCCGGACATTGTTTGCCAGACTCGATGCAGAGGACCTCGGGGCTGGCTTGGAGAGCAGATGCGTTGTTGCCGAGGTCGGTAACTCGGCGGTCTTCACCAGCTCGTCAGTAGCCTTTGTGGCGCCCGTCAGCGCACCCATTGCCTTCGCAGGAGCGAGCTGAGCAAGATTGCCAGCAGTGCCATCCGACTCCTTCGGCTCTGGCGGTGCTTCGGGAGCAGCTTTTGAGCGCGGCTTTGGGACTGCACTGAACTCGGCTGCTGCTGCTGCTGGGGGCTGCGCTTCGGACTTAGGAGCCTCCTTCGGCGTCACCTTGGATGGCACCGCCTTCACTGTGTCCTTGAGCACCACCTTGGTCAGCTCCTTCGAGGCGGCCTTCGCAGCATCCCTCTTGCCAGTCTTCACAGGCTCTTTGGCTGGTGCGCTCCGAGGTACCTTGGCGGCCAGCTGGTCTACAGCCTTCTCTGCTGGCTTCTCCGCGGTTGCGCTCGGCTTCGCCTTGGCGCCGCTCAGGGCTGCCGCTGCGGCGTAGCTCTTTGGCTTCTTGGCCTGGTTTAGGTACTCCACAGCGCCGCGCGATGTGGGTGCCGGCGCGGTCGCGTCGGTCTTCTGCGCCAGCCACTGCAGCACGTTACCTCCTTGCTTGTTGGTGGACCATTGCTCATTCGTCGGCGCTGGTGGGGTGACTGCTACCTTTACCGTATCACTGCGCGTGCCAGCGCCATCCTTATTCTCCTTGTCGCTGGCGCGCTTAATCTGTGGACCTGGGCGGCGAGGCATGCCGAGGAAATACACTGAGGCAGTCCTTACAAGTGGTGGAAAGGGAGGCTAGGGACGAGAGGGAGGGCGAGGGGCGGGAGAGGCTTGAGAAGGGTACGCAGAGCGAACACGAAAGGAATACGCGGCTCTCTATGGCCCCCAGAGGCGATGAAGGTGCAGCAGAGGGGCGATGTCCCCGTGATGTGGTGCTGCGTGTGCACAGTCGCTATGGAAGGGTCAAGTCACTTACGTTTGGCACTGGGATCAACTGATGAGAGACACGGAAAGAATGTGGATGCCTGTGCCCGTGCTTAGCCGGTTCAATGGGTTGGAGAGGAGCGGGCACAGTGTGTGGCGCGGCGAGGCGAAGAGAGAAGTGGGAGAACGACTGTCGGGATACAATCAGCAAAACACGCCGATTCCACTGCTTTACTGACTCAAGTTGTGGTGTATGTTTGCGTGCGTAAGAGACTCAAACAGCGAGGGGCGAGCGAGACAACACAGAGAAGAAAGTGGGAAGACGCTACCGCACGTGCACCATGACAGATCGCAGTGAAGGTGCAGCTGTAGGCGTGCCGAGTCGAGCAACGAAAGGTCCAGCAATGACCGCTATGTGCGCACCCTATCACCCTTGCTTGCTCGTTGCAAAGCCTCCGTTGCCTTCCTCCCTTCCTCTCTTGGTTGCACTATAGGACAGCAGCTGGCCGAGAGGAGGGGCCCACCGCAGACGAGCATATAAGCCACTGCCCATACAGCTGCCTCTACACTACTCTTGAGAGGATTCCGCACTTGTCGTCACCCCGAATCGCAAGTGGTGCGGGTGCAGGCAGCAGAGGTGGGGGCGTTCGTAGCGCTACGCAGCTAAAAGGAGGGACAGGATTGACGAGTTGGCTGGGCTATCAGTGATCAGTGATGCCCTGACGCGGTGAAGAGGCCGGCGAACGCACAGCGGAGGTGAAGAGAGGGCGAGGGGCAGAGCAGCATGCCGCGAAAAAGCGCCTCGACTTCGCATACGGAGGGGTGGTGAGCACTAACGAGGGCGCAGTAGAGAACAAAACAACCAAACAAAACGGTCTCTTGTTTGGGGGGAGGGAGGAGGGAGGGCAACTCATCAATGGCATGCGCACTGACGGAGCTGCACGATAGCGGCAGTATCTGAACGGGGCACAGTGTAAGAAGGAGAAGATCAAAAGAATAGCACCAGCAGCAGCAGCAGATGTTGTTATAGCCGAGTGGTCGATAGGGTGCACAGGATGAGCACACAATCGACCACTCGCCTTGCAGCAGCGGCGCACGAGCCACGCACCCCATCCAGTAAGGCGCCTTCCACATCTGTCGCTATTTTCGTGCACGACGCACACGACCACAACGTTGTGGCCTCTTGAAGGGGAAGCGGTGTGTGTTCGTGCGCACGCTGCAAATCGAGAGTTGAGGCAGACGACGTCGGTTGCGATTCCACGCGCCCTCACAAGCGGCCTTTCAGGGCTTCCGACACGACGTCATCTTTGCAGGTCATCTCAACAGGCGCCTCTCCATCGCTTGGCGTAACACAACCAAAGCCCACATCGCAGTGGCGGCTGCGGCGTACATCTTCCCAGCGATGTTGACGCACGGCACCACGTGGACATGCGAGGACTCTGCGAAGGTGTGCCTCGCCTCCGAGAGCATGATGTCAACGAACGCGGTGGCTGCCGTACTCGTAATGAGAATCGCGTGAGCTGTGGGCGCGCATACAAGAGAGGCGGTCAGCTGAGTATTCAGCCGGGTGGGTATCGCTGCTGCTCTATTGTGGCCAAAACTGTTTCCCTCTGTCACCGTGTATTGCGCACACCGAAGTCGTCACCCTGCCGCGGCATCGGAAGTGAAATAATGCACTAGCGGGGCTGGTCGGCGGTGAGGCACACGGTGAGCGCCACCGCTGGAAGTTCCGCTTGCACCGCTGTCTCCCGGTCTTTGAAGTTGGGACGCACTGGTGACGCTCTGCCCACTCCATCGGGGACATGGCCGTGCTTAGGAAGAGGTCGTCGGACATCGTACAGCTGTCCGCCAGCTTCTCCAGTATCGGCTCACAACACTCCGCACGTCGGACGCTGAAGACAACTGCACGGAGGCCGGCAATGGCGGCACGCTTCTCCGAGGTGAGACGTACCTTGTGGTGCTGCGCTGTGGCACGGCACAGAAAGCGGCACGACGGACGCAACATCCCCGCAAGCGGTCAACCGCGGAATGACTAGGGGAGAAGGCGAGCTGTGCCGCTGGCAGTACAGGTGATCTCGGCTGGTGCACGTGGCCTTTCGCGTCGTGCAGTGATGGGCAAGAAAAGGCCAGGAAAGGTGAGTACAATGGAAGAGTGAAACAGCCGTTGGCTAGCGATGCTAGACAGTGACTGTAGACTGGGCTTGTGCGAGGGCCACAGGGGCAAAATGTGGTTGTACCACTCTGCACATGCTACTGCATAGATGCCATACACATGTCTTCCTCTCCCTACACGACGCGCTTGCGCCACCGCTACGCTGTGTGAAGCTAGCGATCCACCGTAACGTGTCTGTCGGTTGGTCGTCGTCGTCTTGGAGGCTAGACAAATGAGTGCCGCGCCGCACCGCTGTCACTCGCGCGTTATTGCGAGTCCTGTCATGGACAGTGGCAGCGAGGATGGGAGGAGGTTTTGAGCAACTCGCCCATCGGAAACGAGTGAACACCGCGATAGGCGGGTTGCCGCGGCGCAGCGCCATACACGTCCCTTCCCACACGCAAGGAGACACGTTTCAGCATTGATCGCCGTCATCGCTGTCCTCATCGCTCATGCCAAGGCCCACAGAACTGCGAGCTGCAGATGCGCTACGAGGCCTCGGTTGCGTGCGAAGCGACACACTTTCAGATGAGAAGGATCTGTTCTATTGTAGTGTGGCCGGAGAAGGGGCTGTGGAAGGTGCAGCGCAGTCCGCTACCGTATTAAGCTCTCGGTCTTGAGCACGCTCATACCGCTCCGTCAGGCATCGAGGTGCTTGCCTTCTGTAAAAGTCGGCAGTGGTTGCGGTTGCATGTGAGAGAGCATATGCTGCCCTCGTGACTCCTCCAGGTGCTCGTAGGACGACTCATCACTGTCGTGTGCCGGTGTTGCGCCCCTACCGAGCCAATACGTGAACAGCAGAGAGCGTACAATGCCGTACACGAGGCAGCTTCACAAGGTGCCCTTTAGTATGCGCAGCCGCATGACCCACTCCGCGTGGACCACCTCTTCTTGCGTGAAGCCGGATGATCTCGGATCGTAGTAGCTGACGATGTCTGGAGCGAGGAAAATTCTTCGTTGACTCGTTGGCGTAGCGCTTGCCAGAGTCACAGCCCCACGTACCAGTGTACGCACCGCTGCCGCGCCTGCAGCGGTTGGAAGCGCTTATATGGGCGACGCTGTATGTCGTCGCCAATCACGCACCTGCTGCTGGTTCGCTAGAGCAACTGCTAAGGGCATTGCAGCCATCCTTTAGCTGTCGAAGCTTCGCCACATCTCAACCGGGGTTGGGGCGGAAGAAGTTTGTCTGCTCCGCGAAGACGCCTTTGATTGCAGCTGCTGTGTAGACGCGGCTGGCATCCAAGTCGATGGGCACGCATTGCGTACCGCCTTCCCGTACACGTGCATGGGTGGATGCCGAATAGGCGCGCTTGAGCGAGACCCGCCTGTCTTGGTGCTCCTCGGCATTGGTGTCGTATAGGGGGGAAGGGAGGGGAGCAGGAGAAAAGGGCGCGGAGTAGGAGTGGAGTCGTCCCGCCCCCAATGCGCCGCAGTCACCACGCAGACTCCCCAGTCGCGTCAGTGCACAAGGCAGTCCGGGAGGGGATAATATGCCAGGAGTGGGGAGAGCAACCTTGACTCTCCTCTTCCTATTCACGCACACGCATGCAGCTGAGACGAGTGCTTCACTGGACATGCGCTTTGGCTCTTGGAAGGCATGCAAGCACGCAGGGAGCAGAGGAGTGATTGGTCGAGGAGACTTCGTTCGTCAGGCTCTTATGTCGTAACGAGGCACATACAGCGGCACCCACATAAGCCGGCACGTGCATACAGAGAGTCACCGCTTGCGCCGTGCACTTCTTGCTCGTAAGCGGTAAGAGACCAAAGGAGAGCAAGCGAGTGAGCCACAGAGAGGTACCGGCAAGGCAAAAAAGAGAAGCGGGGGTGAGATGAGAAAACAGAGGCATGGGGTGGGGAGAATGGAAAGCGCATCGAGCGATTACAGTTATACGTGCATGTGAGTGGAAGCCGCTCTGTGCCAGTGGCGAAAACGCCCATAGAGAAGTGGCCCCAAAAGACAGACACTGCGCACCCGCGCGGTGGAACACGTGGGAAAGGTAGACGAGGACAGAGGCAGCGTGCAGAGTGTCAGTGAACCAGGACAGCAGTCGCCTCCCTCTCGCTCAGCATCGCTCACTTTCTAGCGCCTTTGGGGGAGAGGTGGTGCGCCGCCTCTCCCCTACACATTCGTCGAGCTGCCCATTGCCGCAAACAACATGCTCTGACGTCTACGCGCAGAGGCAGAGAAATAGTCGTGCGACTGTCGCCAGCAGGCGCATCCGTGTGTGTGTCGTAGGGACGTGCACCAACATGGGTGCCTGTGCTTCGTCCGCAGATCCACCCACAGATCTACAGCAAAGATGCGGAGGCATAGGTGGGACAGGGAAAGCAACGAGGAGGAGCTACGACGCGGTACGCTTCGGGGCTGTGCCACTCAGTTCCTTCACCACCACTCCATTCTATGTCTACTTACCTCATTCTGCACAGAGGTCTTTGCGGTACTCCTTCAGATCCTTCACAAAGACGCGCAGCTTCTCATTCCTGAGAAGCTGCTGAAGATGTGTGTGGTGCTCGCGGAGGCTAACCTTGAGTTCTACCGCGTCGGCGCTAAAGCACTCGGCAAGAGGCGCCTTGTATTCGGCTTCGTACACGGCCCGGGAAAGGGTTCGCTGCATGGCACTGCGACGCAGAAAGGAGAGGACACCTTCCTTGAGATGCTGCACTCCGAGGAAGAGATGCTCGTCGCTGTTGGTGAGTGTTTCGTCGCACCAAATCGTAAAGTAGTATCGCGCCTTGCCCATGTGGTTGAGGATGGGGCGCGCCCGGTGTAGCATCATGTCGGACTTGAGCAAAACAGCAGTGCAGAGCTTCGGAAGTACGGTGATGCGGGGGCCGAGGAAAGGCATCAGCTGTAGCCCACCACCGATTTCCGGAGTTCAGTCCTCGGCTAGGTAGACCTCCATCGTGAGGCGGCGCTTGTTTGGCTGGCCAGGGTTTTTTTAGTGCCACAGACACACACCGCCCTCCTTCACCTTCAGCTTTAGTGTGACGGAGAGCGAGATGGGGTCGGTCATGTCGCATGGCTCTAGATACTCGCAGCAGCTTACCCGGTCCCGCAGCACCTCTACCAGCTCGGGGAGCTGGTTCTCAAAGAGGGCGTTGAAAAATGGGAGTTCGTGCTGAACTGCAGCGTTGAGCAGGTCGCAGTCCTAAATGTGCGGCTGTGTGGGTTTCACCGGTCCATCTGCTGTGAGGAGCTCAACTTGGTTTGGTATCCTGCCGCCGTCGACGTCGTGCAAGCAGTGCTTCACTCCGTGCAGGAAGTCCTTCGCTACCGCTGCCAGGAACAGCTGCTCGTCAAGGGCGAGGTAACCATCCAGGTCCAGCTGTTCACACTGCTCTTGTCAAGAGCCACTTGATGGTGTCGGCCAGGTGGAAGTCCAGCTGCATGGTGATGCAGCAACAAGCGGGGCTGAGAAAGGGAGAGGTCGCAGGAGCCGGCGTGTAGACTTTGCAGCGTAGCGCCAGATGAGGGAAGCGGCAGCACAATGCCACGTGTCACAGCTGAGCCCCAGCGCGCTTCGTGCACAAGTGCAACCCGCATAGGCGAAAAGGGGAAATAAAAGCAGGAAAGATGCGGAGGGAATAGCGGGCAAACCGGACACCACCGCTGGTGAATTGCGGGAAGCACAGTGCAGTCCGCCACTCTGCAGAGTCATCCTCCGTGGAGTTAGCCGTCGATAGTAAGCCTACTCTGCGCTATGCCAAGTACAAGGGAAGCCCGGGGTTCTGCTCTCCATGACGATGAGCATTGACGATGGTTGGCCTTTTCATTCTCCAGCACCAGATGGATACGGCGGAAGAGTGAGAGAAGAGGCATGCGCACATACCACCCTCTGACATGTTGGAGTAGCTGCCACAATACACATCCGCCCTCACAGAGAGCCACGTGCACACGACACAACACACAGCTCTGGTCTCCGCCACAGTCCCTCTTCAGACCGTGATGGGTGCCTCACCCGCGGCGTTCTTGAGCGTTTCGGCGTTGCGGCGGTTTCGGGAGGACACCTCTTTCAGGCGACGCTCGCGCACCAGCCACTCCAACCCAGCCCCCACCATCCCCGCTACAGTGTAGACACCGCCCACTACAGCGCATAAGTTCACCAGAAAGTGGCTGATGGTGTCGTACTGCACGATGCAATCCATCGAAAAGGGCGACAGCCTGTAGGAGAAGTATAGCCCAGGTGCCCTGCCCCGGCCATTGTACCGCACCAACGAATAGAAGGCGGTGTACTGGTAGCCAAAGCGGTCGTCCTTGCCGGGGAGGTCCACCGTGGTTGGGATGAGTTGCAGGAAGAACTGGTGAAACTGTCGGTGCAGCGGATCTGTGGCGCTCTTGAAGTTGGACATCGGCTCGAGCGTTTGACGGCGGATCTGCGAAACGCCCCAGTCCTTGTACGCGTTGCCGGCCGAGAAATAGTGGATCTGAAAATCAGGTCGGTGTTTTCTGAAGTCCGCCATCGTGTTGTCCTTCAGGATGATGTTGAAGGAGGCAGGCCTGGCAGCGATGGGGGCGGTGCCGGTGACGAGGCAGCCGCGCTCCACCTCTGACAGCGCTTCACCAGAAATGTAGGCAGCGGACGAATTCGAGGCAAAGGAGCCGTAGGGAATGTGGTAGAGCCACACGTCCGTGTCCCGCTCTGTCTCCTCGTTGTGCTCGAGCCCAGAAACCGTCTCCGTGGCGATGCGATGGCAGGGCATGTAGGGCAAGGCGATGGAGAAGTGTAGCCTGTCCAGCCTTCGTTGCATGTCAGCATCGAGAGTATTCTTGAAGGCGGACGGTGTGATGTGGCAGTTCTTATGCCCACTGAAGTAGCCATAGGCCTCGCTAATGAGGAGAACCATCAGGACGACTGTCGTGGCGATGCTGATGGCGGCCCCGTACGGTGTGGCGGGTGTCAGATGATTCTCACTGTCCTGGACCACACGAAAGAGGTCGCACTTGAGAAGCAGACGCATCTTTGATGTATGGAGGTGGGGATGTAGAAGGGCTGGCTTGCGAGAACGGAGAAGTGGGGTGCTGAGAGAGACCGTGAGGTAAAGGCACTGAGAGCGGCTGCCATACAAACCCAACGGTGCCAGCCGGCGTTCATGTCTGCGGCAGCAGCTGAGGGGGGTGGAGGGCGGAGAGATGTGCGTGAGATTATGGAATACACGAGAGAGGAGATGATGGAAACCGCATATCGTAAGGCTATACGGATAGTAAAGAATGCAAACTGAAAGACAAAAAAGAGGCGAAACGAATGAGTGACTGGGGGTGGGAGTGGGGGATTACTGCGAGAAGCATATGCAGCCTTCTCCCTCCTGCATCAGGGAGACACAACTCGGACTCCTTCGCCGAGATACCTTGTCTGCCCATCCACTGTGACCGTTGCGCAGCTCGATCCACACGATTCACCGCAAAGAGAGGGGGGCGGAAAGAGAAATTCGCTGGAGTAGGCGACAAAGTGTCCCCAGGGAAAACGGTGAGCAAACCAGAAGGGTTGCGATGACATCCGGGGCTGGTGAAAGCAAAAAGGGTAGTCCGCACTCCTCCTTCTCTTCTGTATGAGCTCAAAAGCATCATAGACGTGCGGTGCGATCACCCGTAGGCGGACGGGGGACCTGACGCTCGCTGTGAGATCCCCCCTCCCCTCCCCCCCCCCCACACACACACATACTTCTTTGCCCGTGGCGACATCATCTCCTTTGCCAATCCTCAGAATGAACATCGAGGCAGGGAAGTGGCAACGAAGAGGAAAATAAATACTGAAGAAAGATATGCGCAGCGACACACACACACAAGCGCTTTCTTCATGCACACGAGAAACGATATGCTCCCAACAGCGCACAGCGGGCAGAACAGCACCCACTCTTCTCCCGCTAGTCCCTCACGAGGAAAGCCACAGGAAGAGGCACACGCGTTCTCACGGGTAACATTTCTTCGCTGCACCCCTTCTGCCCTTACTCGGGTAAAACTCGAAAAAGGGTCTCCTCCACGACCGAGGCCGTCGAGACACCGGATGATAGCTGCTCTTGTAGGATACTCGGCGAGGAAGGATATGGGAGGGGCGGCAGAAGCCCAGGCCGCTGCCGGACATCCACATCGCACGATGAGCTGGTGCACCACGGCTCATCTTTATGTGTACTGGTCAGTGCCTGCCGCAGCCTTAAGTTCTCGCTCTGCAGCGCCGCAATCATAGTGTCCTTCTCTGTGAGCACCTGCTCCAGCTGCCGGCCAAGGTCCAACCTCAGCTGTGCAATGATCTGAAGTGTGAGGCGCTGCTCCAGGGCCGTTACGTCGACGGGAGTGAGCGGAGAGGGGCGAAGAGTAGCGCCTTTCACTTTCGGCAGAGTAACTTCCGCGAGCGCTCTCGATTTCGCATCTTTGTCACTCGCTCTTGTCAGAAAGAAGTCGGAGGACTCGTAGATAGAGCGCACAGCATGCGGCAGTGGTGAACTGGACCTCGGTGTTCGTCGCCTCTCACGGCTCCATGGCTGCAACTCGGTCGCGTCGGGCAACAAGGCAGAGATTTTCTTATGCGCCAGAGGGATAGAAGACCCCGTTGAGTTACGCCGCACCTGGCGCGCTTGTGCCCTCTGCGCCCCTCGCAGGGCTGTCTCCAGTGACTCCGTCGTCGTGTCGCTCATGGCAATGCTCGCATCGGCGTCGACGATGCCGATTCTACTCTTCGACCGGTGCGTCTTCTTGCGGTCGTGCCGTCGCTTTCGCGTGCGGCGCGGCTTTCGTGGGAACCTTGGGCCATCGGTGTGCTTGCTATCGCTGTCGTAGTCCGCCATAGCTGAGATCGAAGTGGGCTCGTTCGCCGCGGCGGCGGCAGGTACACTTGAGCGACTGCGAGAGACCGGCTGATGGTGCCGTGGGGCGTTACGTGCTTTGCTCGGCTCCACAGAAGCGATGCTCAGCCCTTTGACGCGGAAAGCGTACCGCAGCGTGTTGTTGGTGTGCTCGTGATTCAAGGAGCTTGAAGAGACCGCTGCGATCATGACCGTCTTGCTGTTTCCGGTAAAGCTGTCACGCAGTACCTCTGTGAGACGGGAGCCGCGAAAAGGGACGTGCTTCTTCTTCTCGTCCAACGCGCGAATGCACTCCTTGAGCGCCAGCAGGGACTTGTTAATCTCCGCTCCCTCGAGTCGCGTCAGCCGGTCATGCGCGGCTGTATCGGCGGCCCGCTCGCTTCCGGCCAGATCGACAAAGTTGACGGTGCCGGTAAAGCCGACGCACCCGCGGTCTTTGATGTGAAGGGAGAGCACCGCGTGGGAGCGACTGGAGTGCTCGTTTGCGGTGGTGGTGCCGGTGCGGCGTTGCTCTATTCCCGCCTGCACAAGCTGCCACAGCTCCTCGACCCCTTCGACGGTGCGCCACATGACACCGCAGATATTCACGCGCCGGTTGGCACCCTCGCGCAGGATGATGGGGTGTCGGTGGTTGAGCAGGTCGTACAGCGCGTTACAGTAGATCTCGAAGAAGGAAACGCAGAGCTGTTGCCCTGGTTTGAGTCGCTCAAAGAGGTCTGCCGCAGCCTGAAGATACAAACCCTTCTCTGTCTCCGTCCCTATCATGGTGTACGTCTTGCCGCTGCCCGTCTGTCCGTAGGCAAAGCAAGAGGCACTGCCACCAGAGAGGCTGACGGTGAGAAGCTCCTTCACAGAATTGAGGTAGACGTCCTCGTTCGTCGCCTCCGCACCGAAGGCGGCGTCAAAGACGTAGTCGCTGTTCTCCTCGTAGCTGGTCAAGTCCACACGTTGCTTCGTAACAGCGATGCGCACGTGCGCGTTGTCGACTTGCACGCAGTCCACACCACATTCACCGGGTGCCAAAGGACGCTTGCGCACAACAACCGTGATGCGGCCGTCTCTACCCTTGCAGCGACCATTCCCCACTGGTGATGTCCTCGCAGCGCCCGCCGCATTCGAGAATCGTGTCGACGGTTCAGAGGCGGTTCGGTCCTCTCGCTTGAGAGGCAAGGGGCTGGAGGTGTTAGCACCGTCGTCGGCACTGACTGTCGTTCTCGGTACCGGGGAGGCACAGTCCTTCTCGCCGGAGATTTCTGCGGCTACGCAGGGGGACTTATTTACCTGAAGAGGGGCGTGCACCTCCAAAGGCGGAGGCGTGAACGGCGCGTTGGAGTGGCAGCGATAATCATGCGGAGTGACGCGTGAGACTCCAGGGGTTGACGCTTGGCGCGGCTCATTGCTAAGCTTGAGGGTACTTGTTGCCATCGATGAGCCCACTACTACGCCACTACTACCATCACCACACATTTCTGCAAACTGGAGAGAGAGGGAGTCCAGTTCGCGGTTCAGCGTCGACACGGACGGAATTGCAGCGCCCTTGAGAAACGACCGTTGCCCTGCGACTGAGTCGTCGCGCGAACCGCGCCTAGCCGCATCGCCGCAAGTAGTGAGCGCAAAAGGCATTTGAACAGAGCTGGGCGGCACTGTTTTATCGTTCAGTGCCGCGAGACGTGGCAGAGGGGGCGGCGTGAAATGAATGTGATGGTCCGCGCCATGGACAAAACGACGCAGCTGTTGAGCCTCTGCCTCAGCTTTGGAGGCCCATGAGTTGCCCTCTCTAGCCGCATCCATTTGGGGTCTGTATTAGTGGATGACTGCGCCTGCAGTACGCCTAAGCAGAGGAATCCGCAGCATAAGAGAAACGATGAGGAGGAGGCCGGGCGCTCACAACCGGAGAGTACTCCACTACGGTGCGTAATAAGGGCGAAGCAGAAGAGAGAGGGGTGGAGGGAGGAGGTAGAGAGACAGCAAAGGGTTTACATGTAGAAGCAACGAGCCCGTGTAAAGATGAGAGGTGAGCACACCATCTGCGCCTGGGTCACCTGCCCTGCATGCGCCATTCAGCACCTCACGCACCGAGCCGAAAACCGGCGTTGATTGGCCAAGCAGGCAAATCCGTCTGTCTCTGCCCCAGCAACGAGAGAGAACGCCTCCGCACATCCGAACGAGGAGAAGGGGGAGAGTGGTGTGATGGGGTCCAACAGTACACGCCATACGTCAGCAACGGGGGCCTATCTCACACCCATGTAGTGCAGTGCGAGAGGCACTACAAGAACAGCAACACAATAGAACAAAATACGCGCATATCAGTAGAAAGAGAGAGGGAGTGAGGGACACAGCTCGAAGCCGCTCGCCTGCGTCGATCCCTCCTTCCGTTGTCTGCCTTCCGAAGAGAGCGGAGGTGGTGCGCCACCAGCCTACACGTGGAGGACCCAAGACGAAGGGTGCACGCGACACTGGCACGCAGCGACTCAACACCACCAAAAAGGAGACGAAAGGCCAACTCAAAATAGCGCGCCTCTTGCATGACCGCTCTTATAAGCGCTGCAACCGGCTCACCGCTTTTTTATCCCGTCACTCGCTGCAGAGGAGGCGTAGCTCGTTTATGGTGGTGTCCATGCGGTCACAAATGACGCCGCCAAGGCTGCAGGGAATGAGTTGCATGGACGCGGTGCGCAGATACCAGGATGAGAAGAAGCTTTGGATCGTCTGCACTGAGAGCATGCGCCGTGACAGGACCTCGGCGCTGAGATTCAGGCCGAGCTTGGAGAAGACAACTGGGGGACCAGAGAAGACAACGCTGTGTGTGCTTTGCTGAGCCCGCAGGCCAATCACCGCAGCCCAGCTGCCAACGGGGCCGTGGCCAACAACGATAACGCTTTCATGATCGCCGCGCAGGTCCTTCAGCAGCGCGTGCATGATAGATGTGATTTTATCGACCGACGTATCCCACTGCGACGGCACCATGCGCTGCACAAATGAGAGATAAGGCAGTAGTCGATCAACGTACGGCGCCGGCATGAAGAACGACAGGAAAGACAAGGCGTACGTGTCGATCCACATCAGCATGGACTCGATCAGAGGTATCAGGTTGCGGCCGGGACGCGCTGTAATGATGGTCGTATTGACGGCAGCAGTCTCCTCGCGGAACGCATCGAGGTGCATGAAGGTAGAGTCACCCCCCTCTGGAACAGGCACGCGCTTGAAAGATGGGAACCAGCGCGAGAGATCCGCGTCCTGCCCCGCCACGTCCTTGTTGAGGCCCAGCTTCGCGAAGAGAGCGATGCCCACCACATCGACTGTCGGGCTGAACTGCGTAAGGCACAGTGGGGGCTTCACGTACGAGGAGTTTATTTGCACACGTACGGAGGCTACTCCTGCTATGCTGCTGCGACCCGTTGGTGGTTCCGCCAAATTTGCAGACATCACCCCTCGCGAGATGGCGGAGGCGAAGCGAGTTGCGTAGTTCGGTAAAAGGACGTCGCTGACGGAGCCCTCGTAAACTTCGTTCGCTGCGGTATAGCCAAGAATGCAGCAGGCAAGTAGCACTAGCGTGAAGCAGGCGCATATGGTGAAAACGCCGTATGTGTTGGACGACTCGTTTGTGCGCACAATGCACAGCAGCAGGTGCACCGCCAGCGCCAGTACAAAGAGGCCGAAGCGGTAGTCGAAGACTGTCAGGGTCACCAAACTGCCGGCCAAGTGAAGCAAAAGTAGCAGCCACGAGAGGCGGAAAAGCCACCGGCGCACCGCACCCTTCCACCGCCCGTACACAGTCACTATTCCGGTGGTGACGAAGAACAGCATGATGAAGAGCACGGCCAGGACCGAGTTTCCCCAGTGGTTCGTCCAGCCGTTCTGCGGTATGGTGAAGAGGGTGTCCATCCAGAAGACGGACGCGTAGAAGACGCCGCAGATGGTGATGTTGGACGAGGTGCCCACGCCGCGGGCAATCAAGAAGACGGTGCAGAGGAGCAGCAGCACTGCCTGGGCCACAATCGCACCGCCGAAAAAGAAGAAGCCGCCGCCCGCCACGAAAGCGACGCCCATGGCCACCGACAGCACACCCACCACCGTGAGCAGCATCACCTCGCCCGGCGGGCAGCGCTGCTCCATGTTCTCGTCATCCATCTCTACCTCCAGGAAGAGGTACAGGGTGGCCTCGGCGGTGTTCTTCCGGCTGCCTTGCGCATACGAGCGCTTGCTCAGCGTCCGCAGGCCAAAGGCGAATACGAAATGGTAGACAAAGATGAGGCACACCGCGACAATCCAGCCGTACGCCAGGCTGTACTGCAGTCCGGTCAAGACGTCGTAGCGGGCAGCCATGACGCAGAAGAGAATAAAGTAGGCGAAGGTGCAGCCAACGAAAATGACGAGATGGGGGACGAGCGCCTTCATGCCAAATGCCCTGAACGCCTCCACGACGCGCCCCTGAAATGTGTGACGAGCCACGTCGAAGCCGCGTGAGCAGAAGATGCCAAATTGGGATGCCACGACAAGGAAGGCCACACCGTAGAGAAACACGTAGTACGGCTGCGCAAAGGTGGCGAACAAAATGTTGACCAACGAGATGACACCGAGCAGCGCGATGAAGCAGGTGCCGAGCAGGAAGAAGAAGGAGGAGACCATGAGACACAGCCACAGAAACCCTTTCGCCACCAGCAGTATCGACGACGGCAGCCCGGCAAGTAGCCTGTCACCTTGGATGAGGCTCGCTTCGTGCAGCAGGGCGTCCCGCTCCTGCAACTCCCACTGCACAATCTGAAGCCACTGACGCTCGTGCATCTCCGTGAGACTGAGGCGAAAGAACGACTCGATGGTGGTGAATTGGTTGATGTAGTCCGTGAAGAGGTTGTGCGCCGGTACGCGCATGATGGGGGAGGTGTTCCGCTTCACCCGGCTTAGGGACCTGGGGCCATCCATCTCCATACTGTCCGTCCCGCACGTGATGAGGTTGGCGTCGTCATCGATGTCGAAGACGTTGCGGGGAGGGGAGCAAGAGGTGACAGATAGCGCCATGACGGTGCCCTCCATTCCAGGCAACGAGCACTCGGCGGGTTCATACACTCCAGTGAGCAGCTGATCGCGCAGGGATGGTGACGGGTCGATGATGCTACGCTTCAAGGCATCCATGCGGGAGAGCTCCTCGATGTAGCCCGCCCTGAGGAGGTTGTTCAGCTCCCACTCCTTTACCCCCTCACCCCGCTGCACAGCGGTCTTGAGCTGCTCAAAGTAGTTCCGGATATTGGTGGCAAAGCGGTCGTAGTTTTCCTGATGATCGCAGTCGTTCTTGCCGCCCAGCTCGACCGGGAGCACGTCAGCGTCGTACAGCTCCAGCAGCTTCCCGTGGCGGATGTCGTTGTCGGACATGATGATGATACGATCGGACACAATTCCTGGGAGTCGCGAGAAGATCGGCTTTGCCAGTGTGGAAAGCATGCGACCCATCCTGCAGACGTATATCTTGTCGACGCATCCGGGGTAGAACTTGGCAATGCGAAGCGCGATGTCGGCCTGAAGGGTCATGTCAAGGTTGCGAATCATGCTGGCCTTGTCCTGGTTGATGAGCATGGCGATCTGACACCGTTTGCTCTCGGGTCGCAGTCGCGTGCCGTAGGTGACGAACATGTCGAAGTTCAGGCGACTCTCCTCGCGCCGAGACGCCAGCGGCTTGTCGCGCGCTGAGCACACGTAAAAAGTGACGCGGCCCACCTTGTCATTACCGATGATTTGAATGATACCTTTGCGCATATTTTCCATCATCCAGTCCGTCACATTGTACGTCGCTAGCTGCTCACGCTCAAAGTCAGCACGGCGCCGCAGCTTCGCTACGGCCTCCTCGACTTTGAAGTTCTTGTTCTCCAGAAAACCATAGATCCAGCAGTCGAAGTAGTTGTGGCGAATTCCCATGCGCTGCTTCACCTCATCCACCTCCGCCTGATGGGCGTAGGCGACTGCGCCGATTTCGAGCAGCACCGGCGCATTCGACATGGCGTGCAAAGGGCAAGAGAGAGGCGCATAAGTGGACGAAGACACCACAGAAGGCGAGTAAACCTCGCAGCGGATGTTCTCCAGCGAAGAAGAACGGTGGAAGCAAAGTGAGGCAGGGCCCCCACCAAAATTCAGCAGCTGAATCAGAGGAGGACGACGACGGGCGAGAGAGCAGCAAAAGACAGAGATGAGCCACAACGGCACGCACAACGTGAGAGGCGGCCTCCTCAGAGACTGAAGGAGTAACACGAGAGAACAGTGCAGGAGACCAGAACAGAAGAATGAAAGGGGAGGAGGTAAGGGCAAGAAGGCAGAGAAGGTGAGCTAGAAAGACTCCTTAGATGCATCGGTGCTCTAAGGGGTCGCACCCAGCGGAGGGTGAGCTGAGGGGTGACCGTGTGACGGTGATGTTACCAAGAGAAGCGAGAAAAGGGGTATTAGGACAAGGTCAGAAACTGCACACGTGTGATCCGCTAGACGCTGTGTCCCTGCACACCTTCTTCGGTGTAGAAGGTGGGGGGAGAGGGGGGAGTGCTGAAGAACGGGCACGGTGGCGTTTCTCGACCTTTTCCCTGCTGGTCCATCTCCGCGACCTCTCTGGGCTTTTTGTTTGCCTTTCGTCCTGACCTACGAGGGGACGCAATCGAGCGTGTACAGGACGAAGAGAAGTAGGGGGGAGTCGACAGTGGTGACTTTTCCAGAAGCCGAGGTGCACTGTGCAGATGAGTGGAGTTGTCCCCTCTCTCTCTCTCTTGGCCCTTGGCAGGTGTGCGTGCGTCGTTCTAGTTTGCCTTCTTTACCGAGTCTCCAGCAATCGTCCGCGCAGCTGAGGGGGGGAGAGGGGTCATGACGGTAAGACCACAGAGAGGCACGACACGGAGAAAGCGAGGAAGATAGGCAAAGGGAGGGGTGCACACAGCTGAAAAAGAAAATGAAGGAGGAAGGTGACATGCGACTGCCCGGCAGATGGTGCAGCTAGGGGACAGTCACAGGGCTCTGTGCTGCAGCGAGGACATCCGCCTCTGCCCTCCACATCTTTGGCGCCTCACTCACCATCGGCGATGGCACAGAGGCACGCGTACGCGAATGGGATGGGGAGGGGAGAGAGGCAGACAGACAGGCGATGACTGAAGGCAACGACGTAATTCGGAGATAAAACACCCAGGCAGGGGTACACACACGCAGAGCGACGGGACGAGAGAGACCAGCACGCGCGCCTATGGCCAACGCAAACAGGCGCAAGAACTCCACACGCCCACCCAAAGGGGGTGACTCAGTACAGAAATGTCTCTGCGCTCAGGCGCTCTTCCTCGGTCCTGCGCACACTCCTGTCACACAATGGCGCGCCGCCGCCGCCCCCCTCCTCAGCAGGCACAACGCTGTAAAAAAAAAAAAGGCGGCGGAGTGTCAAGCCGCAGGCCGCGCGTGCAGAGAGAGGAAGAGACGGCCAGGGCCCCCAGGCGCTCATGTGGAAGCGACGTGCCTGCGACCCTCCACGTCACCACAAGCCGCCAGCAATGCCCTCGAGAAGAACTGCGGTCGAATGCAGTAGAGGGCGGAGCCATCGCACAGCACACGCTGGCTCACGGTGGAGTCCTGACCGCCGATATAGTTCAGCACCCCGTAGTAGGCACCGATGGAAAGGACGTACCTGTGGTACCCCTCGAAGGACACTCCGAGCTTGCGAGAGCAGTGCAGAAGACCAGGGGAGGCAAACACGATGGCCTGCGTCTTTGCCTGCACCGCCGCCGCCGAGAGGAAGCCGCCCGCCACGCCGCCGCCCGTGAGGATGATTTTGGTTTGAAGCAGGTCCTTCTTGTAGTGCACGAAATCCCTGAGGTCCGTCGCGAGGTTCCGTGCCGCGAACGGGATCAGGCGGGTAGCGAAGGACATGATGTGCACCATGACATCGATCCAGTCATACGGCATGAAGATAGAGAGCGGGGACAGGGCGATAGCGTCGACCCAGCCTACCATGGCCACGATGGAGGACATGGCATAGCGGTTGTTCAGTACAAGGAGGGTCGTGTTCGCGGTGGCCGGCAGCAGGAACTCGTGCATCTCCCACGGCATGCCATCCGCCTCAAACTCCTTCACGACGCCGTTGTAGGTGATGCCGCGAGTGCCGAACCAGTTGTTGAAGTCAACGGTGCGCGTCACGTTTGTGCGGGCGCCGACAAGCTCCTTCAGCAGGGCAATGTCGACGACGCGAAACGAGTTGTCCTGGCCCAGCTGCAGCGTGCACACTGGATAGCGGTGATAGAGCTCCAACTGTGACAGTGCCGTGGCACAGGGCGGGCCGCGGGCAAGACTCTGCGGTTTCGTGGTCATCAGTGACGTTCCGTACCACCCGAGCAGCACGCACGACACGCCGAGCAGCATCACCGCGGCGACGAGAAAGAAGGACGCGTGGATGTTGGCGAGGGTGCGGGGGGCAAAGATAATGTTCAGCACGTTGTGAATCATAATGGCAAGGCAGAACAGCCCCATGTGCCAGCCGACAAGAGGAAACACCATAATCCAGCATCCGCCGATATAGGTCATCACGATGATGTAGGAAACGCGCAGCAGCCAACTTCGGCCCGGACGTCGCAGGCACGAGATCGCTAACGAAACGAAGGCGCCGTTCAGCACCGACGCGACAATTGCCGAGGTCCCATAGCGGTGGTTGTGGCTCTGGAAGCCCAGGGCAAAGGTCACGTAGCACCAGACAAGTGTCATCATCCACAGGGTGAGGCGCAGCAGCGACCCGCTTAGCGAGTTCGACAGGGCGTCAGAGTAGTAGTGCACCACGTACGCCGCCACGAGAGTCGCTGTAAAGGTCGCGACATAGAGAAAGACAATGTGACTGAGCAGAAAGCTGATTCCGAGCAGCAGACTGATGACCAGCGGGATACCGCAGATGACGTAGGCGGAGGTCCGCAGCATGAAGCGCGCGTCGAGCTCCTTCAGCTGGTCTTTGGAAGCGTTGCCGAAATTGAGGGCCAACAAAAAGGGAAGCGCGGCAAGTCGGTTGTCCCTGTCACGCGTCGTGGGGGAAGCGAAGACGCCGGTGAAGAAGAAAATGTGCGTGAAGGCGGTCACCAACAGCGCGCTGAGCCAGCCGGTCGCGAAAGAGACTTCGAGGCCGCGCAGCGGGTTGCTGTGCACCGCGTATACAAAGAAGATAATGAACTGGGTGATGACAAGCACAAAGAATAGGATGACCTCCGCCACAGTGCCCCAGTAACTCCCGAGATGCTCGAAGAGAGGGATGATGTTGCTGTTGTACACCGCAAGGAGGCAGTCCGCCGCACGCGTGCAGAGGGAGGCGCCTTGGATGGCCACCATGAGCAGCACGGCGCCCAGCGGGAAGACGTAGAAGGGATTCGCAAAGAAGCCAAAGAAGAGCGTAATAATGATGCTGGCGCAGAAGACAGCGCAGAAGACAAGGGCGGCGGCGAAGTATATCATGTTGATCAGCGTGATGCCCACCAGGAGGAGTCGGTAGAGGGCGCGCAAAGGGTACGGGACACCGACGTACCACTTCCGATCCGACACATCCAACCCGCGAATGCCGAGCTCGGTGGTCGTCTTGAGACCGGAGGCGAAGTTGTCCAGGATTTTGTAGCGCTCGCCGCATTCGCTGCTTTCGACAGTCGTGCGCCAGCGCAGCAGCTCGTCGAGGAAGAAAAGCGCAAGGCTGCGTGGAAGCGGCGCCACCACTTCCGCCCACGGCATCGTCGCCCCGGCACCGGTCTCTTCTTTCCCAGTGCCGTCGTACTCTGGCAACAGCAGCGACGACCTCTCCGTGAGACACGTCATCAGCGGCTTCAAGTCTGGGTGAGCACTCTGGTTCGCGTCGTCCATGTACTGCGACGAGACCCACAAGGATCTCATCGGCTCTGCGGAGAGCGAGGAAACCGACTGCACGAGGGCGTCAGCCTGCGACGTCTTTGCGGCGCCGCTGGTGGCCCCTTCCTCGTGTGCCGTTCCAGAGTCGATGCCAATGCTCTCCAGCTCGTAATCCTTGACGGTCAGTCCACGCTCGTTGACGGCCCGCTTCAGTTCCGCGTAGTACTTCTCCACCCGATCCGCATACGCGCTCCAGAGCCCCTCCTCGTCACACTTGTTCTGGCCGCCCAGCTCGACTGGCAGCACCTCCGCATCGAAGAGATCCAGCAGCGCGCCTTGCTTGATGTCGGTGTCATCGATGATCTGAATTCGGTCGGCCACGATGGCGGGAAGGTGCTTGAAGATCGGCTTTGCCATGATGGCGAGCGTACGACTCATCTTGCAGATGTACATCTTATCCACCACACCAGGGTAAAACTTCGAGATGCGCAACGCGATGTCGGCCTGGAAAGTCATGTCAACGTTTTGCAAGAGGCTAGCGCCGTCCTGGTTGATGAGCATCACCATCTGGCAGCGCTTGTTCTCCTTGCGTAGGCGTGTGCCGTAGCTAATGATCATGTCGAAGGAGCGGCGCTTCTCGTCGCGGTACTTGGCCTGCGGGCGGTCGCGCCTTGTATTGATGTAAAAAGCTACACGCCCCGCCTTGTCTTTGCCAATTTCAAACATAATGCCCTGGCGCAGCGACTCGCGCATGTAGTCCGTCAGCTCGTACGAGGCGAGCTCATTCGCCTCCATCGCGAAGCGCCGGTGCAGCTTTGCGACCGTCTCATCAACGCTGAACTTTTTGTTCGCGAGGAAGCCGTAAATCCACGCATCGAAGTAGCCATGTTTGATGTCGAGCTGCTCCTTCACCCTATCGACCTCGTCGCGGTGGGAAATGGCGAGGGTGCCCAAGTCACTGAGGGAAGTGTATCCGGGCATCACGATTTCACGGCGCGTGTGGCACAGTAGGGAAGGAGAACTCGGTAGTAGTTGCCCAGTGAACAGATGGCGCCACAAGACAAAAAAGGCGGAGGGGCAATTTCTACGCTTCCCAGTGGCTCTTCTCTGCTTCGCACCTCGAGAGCGGTTACTATGAAGACTGAGGTAGTTTCAGTCATTTGGTAAAAGAACAGGCGGCCCTCGCAGTGCAGTCGGCGGGGAGGAGAAGGTGTCTGAGACGTGGGGAATGAGGACTGGTGGCGGAGACGTCGAGGACGACGGTCAAAGCTCCGTTTGAGGGACGCGTGGGCACAGCTGCAGGGATAAGGCGTTATGTCGCCGGAGTCCTTGGCCAGAGCGACGGTGGTTCGTCTGCTGGAGGGCGGCAGAGTACGTTATGGGAGCAACGAGAAAGGGGTGCATGCAGCGCGCAAAGAAGCATCGCCGGTGCACTCTCGCTTCGCACTCTTCACTTTCTTAACTTCTCGCAGTGATCCAGCGAATCCATACATGCAGGGCCAGACGCATCGTTAAAGCCAAAGTACACGTGTGCGTGTGTAGGAAGTTGCATCGCACAAAACAAAAAAATAGGAAGACATAAGGCGAGCATCAGCGATGCTCCCCGCGCAGACCAACAGTGAATGGGGTGGGGCCGCGGTGCTGGAGAAGAGAGAGTCGCTCCACTGATACGCGTGATTCAACAAGACGAACAAATGGCGGATACGAACTCTACAAGGCAGGGGAGCGCGCAGAGCGTCAAAGTGAACGAAAAGTAAGGCTGAGAATAAGAGCAAGAGAGAGAGACCGAGCCATGAGAGAGGGAGGGAGGGAGGGGACCGAAGCAGACGTGAAGGTAGCCCATGCCCACTCGTTGGGGGGGGGGGGGCGATGTATCATAACAAATTGCCCCCTTCGCCAGCGCCTCTCAAGTCACCCTCACCCTGGTCAGTACTTCCCTTTTTGGCTTCCTTCTCACCGTCCTGTCTCTCCCCACATGAGCGTGGGCGTTCCCTTGCGGGCTCCCTCGCCTTCAACGCTCCGATCAGCATGTCCGCATGATGAAAAAACTTCTCGCTTCCTTCTGCGCATTTTTGCACTGGCTCCGGCGGAGAGCAGATTAGAGAACGTCATCCAAACGAGACGCACGACAGCACTGCTAGCCAGTGGCGGGTCTGAGCATGGGTTGTCAGCCGTCGCCGACCCCCGGCAAGACCACACATGCCCAACCGCGCCAGGAGTACAAAATGAAGAGGAGAAAGAGCAGGTCGGAGCCTTGTCGAGAAGACACCCAGGACAGCACGAGTCGAAGAGGAAAAAGAAAGGGCGGGGGACGCAGAAACACGGAACGGCAAAATCAAAGAGAGCGAATTCTGGTTCGAGACGCACTCAGCTCGCACACACAGGCACGTGGCAGCGGCACCTCCACTCCTGTTGCACCCCCGAGAGGTCACGGAAAAGGAGACGACGGTGCAGCGCAGCCGTGTGCCACGACTTCCCCGTGCACCGCGTCCACTCGTGGTCATCCAAGGGAAACGGCGGGTAGGGTAAAGTGAAAAGAAGGTGGCTTCGAGGCACGTGCGATGGCGACGCGTGAAGTGGGGCAAGCGGACGCCACAACGAACGAATGAAACAGCCACTTCACACTTCGCGGGTGGAGAAACGAAGAAAAGAGAATCGAAGCGACGGAAAAGAAGGGAGGGGGAAATGGAGTAGAAGGGAAGGGGGGGTTGGTGCCAGCGGGGGGTAGGAGAGGGGGAAGCGGACTACGTCTTCCCTCTCCTACTCCTTCGCGCCGCTAATGAAAGCAGCGGAACCCCTCCACGGGTAAAGAAAAGAAGAAGAGTTTAGCTAGCCCACGGTGTTTCAGTTCTCGTTCCGCTCTCCCCACAGCACACGCACCACGATGAACACCTCGTTTGTGCCCTCTGCCCTTCTCGCCATTTCTCCTGCCCAGAGTGCTCAGTGAAGGTGTCAGTGGAGAGAGAAAGAGGGGGGGCCAGGCGAGGGCAAACGTACAGCGGCAGGGGAGACGGAGCTCCAGCCGCGGCGGGGAAGCAGAGAAAGTGAAAATGAAAAACAACAAATTTTAAAGAAAAAACGAAGCGCGCAGAAAAGAATGGGAGAAGTGCACCCAAATACGGGACAGTGAAGGAGGAAAAGGCGCCCACCCCCCTTGACACGTGTGGGTGCCATCGCGTCGATACGGCTGCAGGTTCTGGTGGTGACTCCGGGCTGGAGACACGTGTCGATCTGGGGGTCGTGCTTACAGAGGCGCCTCTCCTCATAGAGAAGAAAATTGCAATCGGTGCCTACCATGAAGAGAGGACAGCGCCGTAGATGGCAGCGCTCGTGCCCCACACCACGGCAATAACACCAGCCAGCAGCAGTGCGTAGGTGCCAAGGAAGTGGCCCCAGCCAACGCGAGCGACCGAGAAGCCGCCCGAGTACATCATGAACAGCGATGGGAAGATGAAGCCAACGAAGCCCCCGCAGAAGCCACCCAGCAGACCAAAGACGGTGGTGATGCGCGGGATAAAGAGGCCGGCGGCGAGGGCCCCCGCAGCTTGTAGGGCACACAAGAGTGCATTCTTCCACCAGGGCACGCGAGATACATCGGTGCCTATCATGTAGTAGACACAGTCGCGGCAGGGTATCAGATGCAGAGCGAAGCCTACGCAGATTTTGAGCATCATGCCAGCGTACGAAACGGCCATGAGATGGTCCTTGAGGGGGTTGTACATGGCCAAGATGGAGTCGTTCACCTCAGGACCGAAGTCAAGATAGCCGAAGAGACCTGTCAGGAAGTAGAGCACGGCGCACAGCGACATTCCGAGGAGTGCTGACAAGAAGACGCGGTGAACGGAGAACTTGTACATCTCACGTGAGATCTCCGGCGCGTTCACCTGCGCTATGAAGGCAAACATGAGGCTCGACAAGCCATTGATGGCCGTGTTGCCGGTTTGGAAAGAGACAAGGTCGTCCCTCATGCCGCGCTCCTGCAGGCTCTGGGCAGAGTGAATGACACACGTGATGGTGAAGAAGACAACAAAGAGGATGGCCACTGTCGACACAATGCGCAGCGAGTTGATCTCCTTCAGCACGCACATGGGGAGTATCACGACGATCCACAGCATCGATGTAATGAGCCGATAGCCCGGCTCGGACTTGATGTAGTCCGAGGCAGCTGGCGAGTTCTTCAGGAAGCCGGTGAGGATACTCTTGAGGGCAATGATGTACGAGACATCACCGCCAAAGCAAAGCACCCACATGACAAAGACCACAAAGTAGTCCCAGCCGCGGCCCATCAAGCGGCGCGCGATGATCTCCCAGTTGTACAGCGCGGTTTTGTGCGACACAATGGCGAGCAGCACAAAGGAGTACACCGCCATGGTCACCACGACCATCAAGTAGATCACAGCCATCCCTATTCCACTCATCTGAAAGGCCGCAGGGAGTCCGATGATGCCGCCACCAATCGTGGAGCTGGCGATGCTGAAGGCCGAGGAGAGGATGCCACCATACGGCATGATCACCTGCAGTATCCGCAACACGGGATTGGTGGTGTGGCGGCGGCGCCACACACGGTCCTCACGGTCGCGTCGCTCCGCCTCAAGGATCTGCTGCGCGATGTCTACGTTAGCCAATTGCCGCTTGTACCCTTCTGCTACTGGCTCACGCTCATCGCTGAGCGAGGAGGACTCAAGCTTCTTGGATTCCTTGGTTTTACAGTCCGCGTCGCTATCTCCCACCTCAACCTCATCCGCCAGGTAGTCCTGGTTGAGGTCATCGTTCAGCATGTTCAGCCCGTCCTCGCCGTACTCCGGCGGGTCTTCTGGCATGTTGTCCAGGACCGCCCGGTCCTGCTCGTGCTTAAGATGCAGCGCATCGTTAGCGCTGTGGTTTCCTCTGGTCGGCATATCTCACGTTGCGTTGGTTTGTCGAGGTACACAGAGGGAAGTGGGGAAAGTGTTGGTGCAGGTGGATGAGCCTGTGCGCTCCTTACAACTCTTTCACTGCCTTGGTTTTCACTTCTTGGGCCTCTTACTTGATGAGCTCACATGCGCAGTCCAGACAAGACTCGAGAGCAAGTCGTAGGCGATAGGGGAGCGAGGTGGCGACGCACACGCAGGTCAAAGAAGGCGGTGTGCGTGTTGCGCGTATACGACCGAAGGAGGAGGGAGGAGTTGGAGGAGGAGCCAGACGGAGGTGGCACAGATATGTGCGGCAGGGAGAGAGAGAATAGGCAACGCTGAACAAGGCAGCAGGTACTGGGAGAGCTAGAGGGAACAGCCCGACCTGAGAGGGAGAAGGAGTGCAGTCGTGAAGCAGAGGAGGCCCATAATAAGCACTCCCTTAATGAAGACGGTTACCAGGCATTAGGCCCATCTCCGAAGAGTCAAGCAGGGCGCCAGCTCTCCTTCGTGAGACTCGGCTGAAACCCGGTAAAGGTGCTCTTCCCGCGCGCGCCTGTTACACGCATTCCTATTGTGTTTCTGCAACTGGCGATTGATGTATCGCTTCGACGTTAGGTTAGAGGAACTCTGCAAAGCGAGAAAGAAAGGTGAAGCGGGTCACCTGTGAGAGACTTCTTCTCTCTCCCTGTACGGTGGACAGAGCAGCAGCAGCGTTGTCACTCCCCGTTGATCATAGTGGGGTGGCTGAGGGCCACACATGCCAGCAACGGCGCTCATCGTCAGAAAGGGAAGCGAAAAAAGCGGAGGTGACACCGCTCTGCACGACCAGAGCAAGGGGGAGGTGCTGCGATCACCATGCCGCACCACGAGCCTAAACGTGCGCCTGAGAAACACCAAGGCTGCAGAGACGGGAGAGACGCGAAGCGGTCGTGAAAAGACAGGTACGAGAGAAAGAGACGAAGAGACCACCTAATGACCAGTCCTGAACCCACACACATCAATGCGCGCGTACATGAGCGACGCCAACTGAAGATCCGCAGCAAATCAACGCAGAATAAGAGAGAACCAGCGAAACGACGCTGAACAAGGAAGGGACAGGCGAAAAGGGCCGTGTCACCGACTCGCTCCTTCGTGTCCTGTGCTCGTATCTGTGGGTGACGTAGTCAGCGGGAGGCACAGCACACACACACACACAATTACTCACCTTGCACACTCTGCATAACCCCATCGCAGTAGCTTCGCTGATTCGAAGGCGCACAGTTTCAAAATAAAGCGCACGTACGCAGAGAGAGAGACACACAGACGCACGCCAGAGGAACTAACGGGGTACTGCTCAGGGGGAAGCGAGCGGCATGGCCGCAAGAAGAGGTGAAGAGAGGGGAAAGAAAGGCTGTGTGGTGGTGTGTGCCGAGTGGAAAATTGAAGAAGGTGCCGCATCTGAATCGAAAGCGGAGTGAGGCAAAACGCGGGTGCGGTGAATACCCCAGTAATAAGAGCTGAGGGGGAGAAAAAGCGAAGGAGGCGTGATGCCATCGTCAGTTGTGCTTAGACACTTGGCATCACCCTCCTTCATTGGCTCGTATCCGACCCACACCACGTCGTAATCGAGGAGGGCATCAGGAAAAAGAACAAAGCAGCACTCCAGCTGGTCTTCCTAGCCGCCCTCCTCCTCCGTCCCAACCGCCCATTTTTCGACGTTTCGCCGTGCAACCACTCCTGCGTGTGGCGCTGCTGCACAACCGCTGCCATCGAGCCCTCCCTCGCCCATCGTGCTGTCCGTCTGCAAGGCGGCAAGGGCAAAGGACAAACACTAAAAACCGGAGGAGGGGGAGGAGAGATGATGACATCCCCCCGGGCACGAGAGCACGTGAAGAAGGCACAACTGGGGAGGGGGGAGAGTGAAAGTGGCCACGAAGAAGGATGAGGGTTGGCACCCCTGAACGGCAACACCTGATAACGCATGTCCGCCGACGGAGAGAGAAAGAGGTGCACGTTGTGTTACGCATGGGAAAATGCGGCAGCGTGCACGTTGTAAAGAACGACTGTGCGTCTCCCTCCCCTCCCTCCCTCCTTCTCCAATTTGCTCGAAGTACGGCGCAGAGACAGGAGGAGTGGAAAACAGAAAGGAAAGAGGGAGCGGTACACAATGGAGGGGTGGGTGGACCACAGCCCCGACAGAAGCCACACAAGCACACCGCCGCACAGCTGCCAAATAAGCACGCTGAAGAAGTTGTGACGCAGACGAGAGAAGAATCCAGCCAACGTGTGCGGCGCATAACAGGAAGAGAAAGTCGGTCCATTTTTGCCGCCTATGCAGACCCATAAAGTTGCATGGAAAAGGGGGGGTAGGGAAGAATGAGAACCCCGGAGCTGCGAAAGCGCAAGTGACGGCAGGAGATGGGCGGAAGTAGAAGGGAGAGGTGGCGGAGGAGGTTATGAACGGATCAGCAAGACCAAAAAGGCAAAAAACACGAGTGCGCATTGAAGGAAACGGAGAAGTGACGCTTTACAGCGAAGTAATTCAGAGGGAGCCCTAAAAGAGGGGAAGACAGAGGGGTGAGGCAGTGGCGGCCAGTGCGGGAGTACGGGGAGGGTACAGCGGTAGAAAAGCGCGGTGGCGGGTCTCTGAGAAGGGAAGCGCGAGAAGACCAAATAAATTAGAACTTTTCACCTCCGTATTACAATAAACGCATGAAGCGAGATTGATTGAGCTCCCCATCCCATCGACAGGCACAGACAAGCACACAAACGCCCCCACCTCCCTGCAAAAGCATCACCACACCTCATCCTCTGAAAGAGTAGACGCGAATTCGAAACGATTTGCGCACACACCACGTCATGAGAATGCATGAGAGACAAGATCGACAATATGAGCGCCTATACGCGAAGACGACGTTGCTCTCACATGCGGCGTGGCGTACGCTGGACTACAGGAACATCTTACATTGACAGAGTGGCACCGCTACCTGTTGAAGAGCAAGCAAAAACTAAAACGCAGCAGCACCTGCACGAAACTGGGCTCCATAAGAAATGGCACAGTCACAGAAAGACAAAAAAAACAATAAATACAACAACACCGCTGTGTTTCCCATATCATCATAAAAAAGCCTCCGCTGGACGGTTCCGCAGGCGTCGGATTCGTACAGCCAACAAAAGTAGCGCCATGACACGTATCCTACTCGTGCTAAATCTCGCCATAGATGGAGCTGGCCGTCCCCCACACGACGCCAATGACACCGACGATGAGCAGCAAGTACGTGGAGAGGTAGTGGTACCACCCAACCGACGACAGCGACCAGCTGCCAGCGTACATGACCATGAGCGCCGGGTAAATAAAGCCGATGAAGCCGCCAGAAAAGCCGCCAACAAGGCCAAAGGCCACTTTAACATTCGGAAGAAATAGCCCAGCCACCAGTGAGAGCAGTGCCATGAGGCCGCACAGACATGCGTTCTTCCACCACGCGATGGTGTGCACATCCACGCGGACGCAGTGGTAGATGGCATCGCGCACCGGGATCATGTGCAGGCCGTATCCGACGCACAGCTTGAACAGGATACCCGCATAGCCGACGCCCATCATCTTATCCTCGATGGGGTTGTAATGCCTCAGCGCGGAGCCGACTACCCTTGGGCCGAAGTCGAGGTAGCCAAAGAGCCCAGCGAAGAGGTACAGCACAAACACCATACCAACCGCGATGCTAGCACCCAGCGTGAGGCGCAGCGGCGTGGGGCTCTTCATCTCACCGTAGGACTCGTACGCATTCAGCTGCGAGACGAACGCAAACATGAACGTGGCCAGGCCAGCAATGGCGGTGTTGCCCGTGTTGAAGAGCCGAATCTCCGGACGCGGATCTGCACGCAGTCCATTTTGCGTGCTGTGCACCACCATCGCGATCACAAAGTACACGATGAACACAATCGCGATGCAGGAGAAGTAGCGCAGCGAGTTGATCTCCTTTGGCAGGCACAGCGGCAGCATGCCCACAAGCCACAGCACAAAAGTGAGCAGGCGCTGGCCCCAGATGCCCAACAGGAACGCCGGCGTGCTGTCAGCGTTTTCGAGGAAGGCAGTCAGCACATCCTTCGCTGAGATGACGTACGAGACCTCTCCACCAAAGCTCAGAAACCACATGCAGAAGGCGAGGAAGTAGTCGGCGCCGGGGCCGAGCAGCGTGCGCACAATCTGCTCGTAGTTGCGCAGACCAGTCCTGGTACCGGCCTGGCCCAGCAGGTAGTAGGAGTAGATGGTGAGGTACGCAACAACAATCATATAGAAAATCGCCATAACGAGACCAGAGGAGTTGAAGGCGTACGGGAGCGCGATAATGCCGGCACCGATGGAGGAGCTCGCCAGGTTGAGGCCCGTGGAAAGCAGACCGCCGTAGGGCACAACGTAGTTGAGGTGCTTCTGAAGCTTGTTCGCAGGCATGCGGCGGCGGGCAACGCGGTCGGCGCGTACCCTGTCCTGCATCTCGATCCGGTTCTTCGGGTCATGCCGCGAGAAGTCGTATGGGTCCGGCACCTCAGTGGAGGAGATGTCCTCCATCCCCTTCACATCCTTCCCGACGCATCCCTGAGTTACCTCCACATCGAACTCGGAGGGCAGGTGTAGTTGCTCATTGTGTTGCTGGGTCTCCGCGAGCTGGGAACCGTGGTTTTGCGGGCGAGGTAAACCTGCGTGGCTCATCGTGTTATTGGCGTGTAGGCGTGCGGCGGCGGTGGCGCTGCATGAAAAGCCGCAGGACGTGAACAGCAGAGCTTTTTTAGATTTGAAAGAGCTCAACGAGGCTGGCTGACCGTCTTTTCCTTAGTCTCTTTCTCTCATAGGGTGGTGTTCTCCAGGCTGTTCAAGTCCGCAGGAAGCCCAGAGGCTGGAAGTTGGATGGGCGTTGGTGCACGTGCGTTTACGTTTCTGCCTTCGCGCAGGCAGAGGAGAGGAAGAGAGGGTGTCGGAATAATGGGGTGATGAGGGAGGGTGAAAAGGGCTGTTAAAGTGGAGGTTAGTGAAGTAAGTGGTTGGGTGAGCGGCGGCGCAACAAAGTGATGAAAGTTGCGGCCATGTGGGGTGGCCGTTGACGGAGTGGGAGTGGGGATGCGTGTATGGTGTGCAGAAGGGAGAGGGTCAACGAGCGGTGGCACAGCAGCGAGAGGAGATAGAGGCGGGAGGAGGGGGCACGGAGAAAAACAGGTGCCAGATGCATCCATAAAACCCGTGAATGGAAGCCGTGATGGTGACCACCGGTCTTACACGTCTTGAAGAGGGCCATCGCTAACAAAAATTGGTTTGTGCGAAGCGATTCTGCATGACTGAGCGGCGTGATGCAGCAGTCACTTGAGAATATCCACCGGTGTTTACGCCCAGGACCCTCCGTTTCACCAGGGGTATATGGAAGACTTCTGGTCCGAAACAGAAGCCTGCAAGGTAATCCGTGCGAGGCTCGCTACGGTTGCCCAGAACTATAAAACAGGGTCACTTGGACCCTCACAAGCGTCAGAGATTTTCAAGAAGCGCCACAAGCATTGCACATCCGGCAAAACAACCTCACCGCCATGCAAGCAAAGGCGCATACGTTTATGCCCGTCGTACTGCATCGATAAGAAGCCGCAGGGCTCCGCAGACGAAAAAAAAAACAAGAACACGAAAAGAGAGATTAGGAGGAAGCCTCCACACATGCTTGAATCCCCTCACCTCCCCCGTTGACGGATGTACTCGCGTGCTTCCTCGAATATGCGCACAAGCATGTTGCGTGGGGGTATGTGGCTGATAAAGCGTGTGAGTAAAGCTTTTCGGCCTAACTACGATATGGAACCCTTAGGAATAAAGAAAACAACAACCTTGAGTTAGAGATCGCCACATCAGTGGCTGCATCATCCTTTGCGTCCGCTCACCTAGACTCCACACTTGACCTCCGTGCACTCAATGTTCACCTGCGTGCACGCATCACGGCTACTGTGACCTTCATGCATGATGAATCTGTGGATACGTCAGCTCAGCAACGGTCTCACACACGATTGCACATGGGTAAGTGCGCCTGCGCACATGTCCGCCGATGTTCACTTCGTGCCTATGAGTGTGTGCATACGCATTGCGGTGTCTGGGCTGATAAGCACACAAACTACTCCCTCTCCCTCTCCACCCCTGTAGTCTTTCATGGGATGCCAATGAGTGGGTGAAAGTGCAGAGGGAGAGAGCGTGTGTGTGTGTGTAACGAGGTGAGTGCACAAGTGACGCATACCGCGAGAAAATGGGTGAAAGGGGGAGGCGAGTAGGCACAAAACGCGCCTACCTATCGGCAGGCAGCACACGCCTTGGGCCCACTGAAATGAGCAGACGAGGGAGCGTCACGACGATCGAAGTCACCGACAACAAAAAAGAAAACGTGGAAAAGAAAACAGCGGGTCTGCAGTGGGCAAAAGTGAGGCCTACAGAGAAAAAAAGGGGCGGAAACCTGCGGAAGTGCGGCACACGAAGAAGCAAAGCACAGTCACGCGCCAGAGAGAGGGAGAGAGCCGGCTGAGAAGAGAGGGCATGCGCCAGGTAAACAATACGGCGAATGTGCCGAGGAGAGAGTAAATGAATGACGTGGGGAGGAGGGGGGGCTTGAGGGGAGAGGTGAAGGCGGCAAAAGAGAGGGTACAACAGGATTTCAGCTCCATAGGAGTCAGGGGAGAGGGGGGAAAATAAGAGGTTGATCGATTAGAGGGGAGTGCCATCGAGTCTGAGAGGCACGTGCGCGTGGGGTCGGCAAAGACACGCCCAAAAGATGCGAGAGAGAAGGAGAGAAGGGTGATGAAACCCAGCGAAAGGAGTTCGAGTGAACACACAGAAAGAGGAGGGAAAGGGGAGGGGAAGAAGGGAGGGGTGCACCGACAGATTAACAGGGGAGAAGCTCCGCAGAGAACAGGACAGAGGCCCACAACACCGCTGGGAGGAGAGGAGAAGCTTCCGTGCTCTGCTGCTGTCCGGTCGTTTGCGCGCAGGTGCGCGGCCCGAGGGAGGGGGAGAGACAACAGAGAAAACGCACAACGTAAAAGTCACAGGGCAGGCGATAAGCGCATATCTGCACGAAAGAGGATGGCAAAGGGGAAAAAAACATCGGGCAAGAAAACACCTCCTCATGCCTGCCGCCCCCAGACAGGCGACACCATTAGGAGTGTGCATTGTCGCTGTGAACGCCTCTCACCTACTACTCAGGGGGAGTGAGAGGTGACTTCTACACAGCCGCACCCTCTTAAGTGTACAACACGGTGGGTCGTCGACTGGGCACTCGTCGCCCCTCGGCCACCGGCAAGAAGGAGAAGAGGCAGAGACACACGGCACCCTCACACCTGCGCGTTCTTCGCCTGTACGACCAGTGGCCTCTGCTAAGTGCGAAGTGGCGACATGAATGCACAAGCGCACCGGCGTGAGGGCGGTGGTGCTCTGCACTTCTTTCCTGAGTGGGAGTAGAGGGGAGGAACGAACATCACACACACACACACCGCAGTGGAAAGCGGAGTGGGAAAGACAAAGAAGACAGCGAAAAAAACGAACATACATGCGCAGCTATAGGTGGTGCAAGGCCCCGCTCTTACGTCCTTTCACAAATGCCTATCAAACGATAGTATCGATAGAGGCATGGGGTGCATACAGAGAGAGAGAGAGAGAATAGGAGGAAAAACCTCGAGGTGATCACGCACTGTCTAGAGATGGGGGGAGGGGAGGGTACGCGAAGGAGCACGCGGGGGGTCCAGGAGTGAGGCACAGGGCAGCTAGGGAAGCGCCCGCCTCCTTTTTCAAGCGAACCGGATTGCGAGCGTAGGGTTGAAGTCAAAATGTCAGCGGGCTAAAGGCCATAGCTGGTGGCGAGGCCTTGAGGAGCGTGAAGGCGGAGCGACAACATCAGACGCCCACCGCGTCGTGCGCAGCTACGTAGGCATTAAAGGACCCACACAAGTGACAGCAAGAGTGTCCAACTGTCCTGAAGGCCAACTAGAATGATTTCGCTTCCGCCTCCCACACTCCGCTGGGACCATCCACCGCTGCGTCAGCGCAGCCCTACACTCCCCCCTGTCCTCCTCTCCGCTTGCGCCGTCGGCCCTTCTGGGTGGTTGGCTCCGTACATCAAAAGTGGAAAGGCAGACCTACACGAGAGGCCGAGAGAGAACAAAAAGAGGGGAGGGTGAGAAGAACGATGCCGCACTCTATAGAGGGGGCGCACACACGGCAGCGCCACGGGAAAGAACGTGTGCGGGGGAATCTGCCGCTGTGCGAGAGAGACAAGAATAGAGAGAGAGAGAAGAGGATGGGGAGGCGAGGGAGAAGGCAAAGGAGAGAAGAAATCGAAAAGAAAAAAGTGACGCAAGAGATTCGAGGCGAAGTGCGGAAGCCGTACACACACACACACATCACATGCATCTCGCTCAGCCGCGACTCGCCATGACTTCGTCGAAAATAGCGGCACCCGTACCCCACACCACGGCAATGACGCCGACGATAAGTAGCAGGTGGGTACAGACATAGTGGAAGAAGCCCACACTCGAGAAAGCCCAGTTCCCCGAGTACATGACCATGAGCGCCGGGTAAATGTAGCCGATGAAGCCGCCCGCGAAGCCACCGACAAGGCCAAAGACAACGTTGATGCGAGGCACGAAGAGACCGCAGATGAGTGACAGGACGGCCATCGAGCCGCACACACACGCGTTCTTCCACCACGCGATGTCATGCACGTTTGTCTGGCATACGTGGTAAATGGCATCGCGCACCGGGATCATGTGCAGGCCGTATCCGACGCACAGCTTCAACATGAGGCCACCGTAGCCGACGCCCATCATCTTATCCTCGATGGGGTTGTACTGCTTCAGCGCGGAGCCGACTACCCTTGGGCCGAAGTCGAGGTAGCCAAAGAGCCCAGCGAAGAAGTACAGCACAAAACAAATGGTCACACCAATGGTGGACGCAGCCGTCATGCGGCTCACGGAAAACTTGTGCATCTCCCCTGCCACCTCCATGGCGTTGAGCTGTGAGATGAAGGCGAAGAGGAAGGTGGACAGGCCGCCGATGGCGGCGTTGCCCGTGTTGAAGAGCTTCACAGCAGGACGGGGGCGTTCCTGCAGTCCATTCATGCCACTGTGAATCACCATGGCGACGGCAAAGTACACGATGAACACAATCGCGATGCAGGAGAAGTAGCGCAGCGAGTTGATCTCCTTTGGCAGGCACAGCGGCAGCATGCCCACAAGCCACAGCACAAAAGTCAAGACACGCACACCGGAGAGCGTCTTGAGGTATTCTGGTGTGGACTCGGACGCCTCCAGAAAGGCCGTGAGGACATCTTTCAGCGAAATTGCGTACGCTACTTCCGCACCAAAGCTGAGAAACCAGAGGCAGAAGGCGAGGAAGTAGTCGGCACCGGGGCCCATCAACGCGCGCACAATTTGCTCGTAGTTGCGCAGACCCGTTTTCTTTGCGACAATGGCCAGTAGAATGTACGAGTACACCGTGAGGAAGGCGATGATGAGCATGTAGAGCAGGGCCATGAGTACACCTGACGCGTTGAACGCAGAAGGGAGCGCGATGATACCCGCACCGATGCAAGAGCTGGCGAGGTTGATGCCGGAGGCCACAACACCGCCATAGGGAAGGACGTAACTGAACCACCTTTGAAAGAAGTTCAGCTCCGTGCGACGTCGGTGCACCCGCGCCGCCCGCTCGCGGTCCATGCGGGCGATGCGACTCTCTGGACTGTTGACAGAGAAATCGTACGGGTCCTTTCCTTCCTGCGAGTCATCCGGAGTAGGCACCCGCTTCCCTTCTGGCTCTTCTATCCCAGCCGCGTATGTCTCCTCCTCAAAAAGCTCCGTTCCGTCTCCGCTCGGAGAGTGGTACTCCCACTCGTGCTCATGCTTCTTCCGATTTAGGTGACGCCCCGACGAACTTCCTGCAACGGTGATGGACATCGCTGCGTGTGTGTGCGGCATGACGTTCGTAGAGGCGTATGGCGGAAAGGCGTTGCTGTGAAGCAGAAAGGGAGAGAGCGAAAAACAACGTACTTTACAAATGAGCCTCTGATGGCGCTTCCTTGTTGGGTATTCAAGAGCCGATCTCAGCGCGGTTGTTTATGAGAAGAGAGAACAGAAGTGTCAAGGCGTGTAATGTACGTCTGCAGATCAACGGGGGAGGAGCGCAGAGAAGTGGAGAAGCAACCAGTGGAGCCCAAAGACACCATCCCAAGTAGCGATGCGCCTGTGTCCCTGGGCAGTGGAGGGACAAGACAGAGCGCGAAGTCACACCGAGAAGCGGCAGTACTACGGAGAGCCAGACTGCAACGTTAAACAGTCGGAAGAAGGCTAAAATGAAAGTGACGAGCCGGAAAAGAGATCGACCATTCTGACCTAATCTGTTTTTACCTCTGCTCGTTCCCTCATGGCGAGGGGAGAACACCTCAGCCCGTGACATCCACAGCTCACCACCTCCACACTCTGGGAAGCCAAGCAGCCCCCCTCCCCCTCACTCCTGCCAATGCCATGCCTCCCCCCTCTGGTGGTGGAAGGACCGGCACCCACGACGCGCGGGAGGCCAGGACGCTGCATCGCTGCTGATGTCGACGGCCAAGTCGTGAGTGGTGTTGCGTCAGCGAGACCCGCGGCCATTAGCACGTTTGCCCCACCCGTATGATGGGCAGCGGGCCAGCGTGACTGGAACGCATCTCCCCCGGCCCTGAATGCCTACTGGTGTGCGGAGCCTGGGCCGTGCCGAGGGATGCACCGCGTGGCCACCGGCGTAGTGGGGGCGGCTGTGAGACAGGTGGACGGAGTTTGAGGCAGGGGCCGTGCTGAGATGACTGGGCACGTGCACTGCTGTACGGCGTGCTTGGTGGCAGAGCGTGGGTACATTGGAAGAAAAAACAACAGTTACGGTCAGCGCAGCAACAACATCGAACGCGGCTTGTCCGTTGGCGAACGTACAGATCGTACACGAAAAGTAATTCGTGGCAATCGAGGCGCAGTACTGAACAGCGGAAGAGAACGAGAACGCAGGCGGAGAAGAAGCACGACAAAGCACATGCACCTCCTGCTCCCCTTTCAAAGAAGGGGCTGCACGCATACACACGCGTGCAACCAGCCGGGCGTACGCCGGACAACTACAAGGAACGTAGGCCCATCACCAGCACCCACACGGGGAGTCAAAAAATGTGCATGCGCTTGAGCGAGGCGAGTCGCAGCGCAGGGTGACTCATGGCGTTCAGCGTCTCCAGCAGAGACTGAGCACTAACTAAGGAAGGCGCTCCGACATCACGCACCTCCGTGTCATCGCTCATCGCGCAGATATCGTTCTCACTAAAGGCAGTCACCGAAGACAGAAGCTTACACGAGGTCTGCAAGGGTGTCCCTCCACGTCCGCCGCTGCCGCTCCTGCTCCGCCGGCTTTTCAGAATGGCTACCGCTAGCAGCAGCTCCAGCCCTAAGGCATACCCATACGCGGGCATGTCCGGTGCGGAATACGTCGTGAGAAGGCCGTGAATGTCACTGCCAAAACTCCCCTGCAACTCGGAGCAGACGCCCGCAAATGAGATGGCGACTTGCTGGTGCTCGCGGCGCTCCTGCATATTCACCGCGCTCTGTTTTTTGGACCGCTGCAGCGCCGCCATGATCTCCGCCTCGGTCATGTCGGGCGGGTACTCGCGCTGGAGCACGAACAGGCTCACAGTCGTGAAAAGAAATTCTTGTAGTGGCGCCTCTGCGTTCTTCAGGCACGTTGCTGCAGCCCTCCTGTACTGCGCAATGCTCTCGCTGGGCAGCACACCAGAGCGCTGCGTCTCGTACGGGATGAAGACCTTTGCCTGACTCGCCTCAAGATAGCGCTCCACGGTGACGCGCGTCGCCACAGCACCGCCAGCGCCGTCCGTGCTCAGCTGGTCTGCGGTATAGCGCAGTGACTGCTCCACCAGCATCGTGAGCGATACCGCAGCCTTCACATCCGTGACGGCGTCCCCATGAGCCTGCAGGAGCTCCTCCATCGTTGGCGGCTCGGCCGCCCTCACATCGGCATGACCCAGTGGTGGGAAAACGTGGAAGAGCCAGCTGCGGCGGTGCAGCTCGCGGTACCGCAGCACTGCCGCAAAGAGCAGCCGGTACCACTCCGCCGTCTCATCAATGTAGCCGCCCGGCACGAGCAGGCCATAGTGCTGGATGAACTCCGCGAGGGAGATGCCCACCTTGGCTTCGATGTAAACGCGGAACAGCGGCGTTAGCTGCTCCCACAGCTGACGCGCTCTGGAGTGGAGCTGCGCCTCGAAGGTGACTCGACCTGTCTGTGGCGGCCACGTCAGCAGCAGGCGGCGCACCACTCGCCCCATACGCTGATCTAATGCAATCAAATCGTCCCAGTTCTCGACAAACTCGATAGCGCCGGCCTGTGCGGAGAGAAGGACGTTGTCGGGTGAGGTGCAGTCGAGCTGGAACGCTAGCCGCCGCGGGTTCACAGAAAGCAAGTCTACTACGCCGTGATCAGCCACCGTCTTATTGCTCGTGGTCGACGCTGCGGCAGCAGCAGCAGTGCGGTAGTGTGTCGTGGCCCCCACCGCATACCAGTCCAGCAAATGAAAGCGCATCATCCGCTGCGTCTGCGGAAAGAGGTTGAGCATGAAGTGGCTGCAGCGGCGAAGCTGGGTGACTACGTCCTCCTCGTCCTCTGACAGCATGGCACCGAGTCTCAGTGCCTCCAAGAGGTGCTCCAGCTTTGGAACCAGCTCCACGCACTGGCAGCGGAAGGAGATCCAGTCACGAAGACATGCATCCCACTGCTCCGAGATGGCACCGCCACAACCACCGCCCTGGCCCTGCGCAAGGTACTTGCGCAGGATCACTGAGTACGAGAACTCCTCAATAGAGCTGAGGTGCACCCGGTACAGTCCCTCCCTGGTGATGGTAGAGTCGGCAAAGTCCCCCATGGATTCACCGGGCTCACTAACACAGTCAAAGAGGTTAGTGCTTGGCACGTGACTAATGAGAGATGGCAGGGACGCCGACGATGACGCACACAACGTGTTCCAGTCGATGGCGACAGTGCCACTTGTGAGAGGCACGAGACGCTCTCCTTGTTGGTCGGGTTGGACAACGCCCTGAATCCTACCCCTTTGCCCTTCGTTGTCTACCACTACAGTGCATGGCTCTTGTATGATGGCAAAGTCAAGCGTCTCCTCGCTGGGCGTCGTGGTTGTGTTTGACCAAGCCGTCGACATGTTCTGGTACGCCTCCGTACTTCCAATGACGGTTGCATCGTTCGGGGTGGGTGTAGAGTTGGTGTACCCCGCGGCCACACCTTCAGTTGCTGGAGCGACGGGAGCGCCGTGCTTGTCGACGTCGAACTCCTCCATCATCTCCATCTCCTTGATGGACTTGCCCTCGCTGAGGGCTCTGATGCAGCGGTCAAAGTAGCACTCGATAGTCGTCGCAAAGCGCTCGTAGTTGGGCGAGTGGTCGCAGTCATTGTTCCCGCCCATCTCCACCGGCAGCACCTCCGGGTCGATGAGCTTCAGCAACTCGCCCTTATTGATGTCACTCGCGGAGAAGAGAAAGATGCACTCGCTGATTGTTCGGGGCAGCTGCCGTAGCAGCGGCCTTATCACATAAGTTAGCGCACTACTCATATTACAGACGAAGATTCGGGCAACAACGCCAGGAAAGAATTTGCTGATGCGCAGCGCCATTTCCTTCTGGAAGATCAGATCCGTGTTGCGCAGCACCGAGGCGTTTTTCTGATTGATGAGCCACGTAACCATTGCCGTCGGGTTCTTTCGGTCGCAGCGCACAGCCCAGCTGAGGAACATATCCAAGTTTGCCTGCCGCTCAGGCCGCTGTGCCGCCGTGGGGCGGTCGCGCGCTGTATTGAAGTAGAGCACCGGATGACCCTCCTTATCTCGCCCTATGTACTGCACAATACCCGCCCGCATCGATTTGCGCAGACTGTCCGTCATGGTGTACTTCGCAAACACTGTCCGCTCCATGTCATCGCGTCGTCGGAGCTTTGCAACCGTCTCCGCAATGTCAAACTTCTTGTTGGCAAGGAAGAGGTAAAGCCACCCGTCAAGGTAGTCGTGGTGAACCCCCATGGCCCGCTTTACCTCTCGTAGTGCTGCCACATGCTCGCAAGGGCATTGAAACATCGCGCGCACGAAGTTTCTGAGAAAAGGAACGATGTTAATCACACGTCAAAAAGGAGAAATGGGGTTGCCGACACGACGCCGACGGAGATGCGCTGCCCCTTCCTTTGCCCCCACTATGTGCTTGCGTTGCCCCTCAAATGTACTTCAGTGCGCGGGGGCAGTCTGTCAGCTGCGCAGGGGAGTGTGCGTCAGCTCCAGGAAGGTAGGCCAGCCCGCCAACCTGGCGCGCGCACACAAACGGGCAACACTTGAAACGAGCGAAAAGACGGGGCAGGCAAAACACCCCCAAAGCGAGCAACGCGCGAATTCCTCTTCGTTGCCCGATTTTGTTTTTTTGTGGCGGTGGACAGCCGACCACACCACCTCCAGGGGGGTGTGATGCGATTCACCCATGAAACGAAAATGAACGATGCGCACAAGAGAGCTCAGCAGTGCAGAGAACGGTGAGGTGCTATCGCCGCTTGTTTGCTCTACTCTCTCTCTCGCTCTCTCTCGGTATATCACACGGCGTCACCTTCCCCCCTCCCCACGTGGGCGATTTTGTGCCTCGTCGCGCTCTACGTTTTGAGCAGTGACCTCAGTGAATGACGGGACGCAGGAGGACTTGCGGAGGTCTAAGCAAAAAAAAAAAAGTGAGTTGGCCGCGTCGCTCAGAGATGTTGGGTGTATGTCGCTCCTTCCCCACGGGGAGAATGGGGGGAAAGGCGAAAAGCAAAAGACGAAGCAGCAGAAGTGAAGCAGTGAAGCAGGTCGATCAGCAAAGCGACAGTGCAGTGCTGTAGGGATCAACCACTCTCTTTCTCGTCGTTTTTGCCGCTGCTGTGCTGCCTTGAACAACGACGGGGGGGGCGAGGGAATATGTGCGTGCGGTGATGCTCTCGATGCCAAAACAAACTGTGTGCGCTCCTTTTCCTTTGAGCTTATCTTCCCACATCGACACAGTGAGTAGAAAAGCCTCTCTCGCTCTGTGTGTGCCTGTGTGGAAGGGGAAGGGGGGTTGCCAGTGCAGTGCGAGTCGCTACAGCGATGAAGAGGCACCGTACGATGACCGCTCAGTCATTCAGTAGCACAGCAGTGACAGTGCCCCTTCGCGGAATCCGCTGCTGTCCCTGGCTGCACAACCCTCCAAGGAAAAAGTGGGTCACCACCGCACGCTGTGTCGGTCCACCTCAAGGAGAGCAACCACAGCAGAGAAGCAAAAGAGACGAAGGTGGGGCACCTGCTCGGAGCAGAGGCCGGAGATGAGAGAGAGAGAGGAAATGACAGCGAGGTGGAAAGGAAAGCTGTGCTACACCCATGCCTGTGCAGTGGTGAGGCACACACACAATAAGTGCGTACTCCGCATGTGAAAACCTGTGCGCCCCCCCCCCCAACAAAAAAAAAATTCAATGCGTGCGCGCTCGCCACGCCAACGTGCAAGAGAGTGCCAATCCGCGCTACAGAAAGCAACACGCCGTATTCGGAGAGCAAGAGAGAACGGCACAGCGTGGAGAAGCAGGGGTGGGGGAGGGGGGAGGGTCTTTCTTTACCGTTGACGATCCAGTGATTTCGGGTAAAGGGCAGCGAGGAGAAAGCGGGAATGAGCAGTGCATGTGAGGGACGTCCTCCCCTAGCCCAGTAGCGCTTGCCTCGCATCCAACGGCGCTCACTTAGAGTAGCGCAGCGACGTCCTCGGCAGAGAACTCAACCCCCGCTGCCGACAACCGACTTGCGACAGGGCGTGATGTCTCCCCTCTGTCGCTGGCGCCCGTCACAGCGGCCTTCGCAGATGCGGCGGCAGTCGACGTCCGCTTAATCGCACGGACAAGAACGTAGCGCACGAATGGGGGGACGAGGAAGGGGTGTCTGTTGCACGCGCAGGCAAGCAGATCGAGGCCCTCTTCGATCCCCGAACCGCCACTGCCCCGCCGATGCACCTCTTCCACCGCCCGTGCAAACGACTTCGGGGCCACGCCAAACGGCTCATACAGCCCCTCAAAGGAGGTAAGAAGCCCCAAGAGCGCGTCTGCCTGGCCCTCTACCTCCAGCAATCGAATGTAGGCCGTCAGTGTGCTGCTAGTATGCAGAATCATCTTACCGGATGCGTGAACGCGCTGGAGGCGCTTCCAGAGTGCACGGGCCTCGACGCAGCTCTCTGCCGTCCCCTCCTGCAACAGCGCTGTCATGACCGCTGCCGTGGTGGCGGGTGTCTCTTTTACCCTGTAGACATGCAAATTCCTCTCGTACACCTCTTTGGCGTGGCTGCCTGGACTGCACGCGAGGTATGCGTTCCACAGGTGCGTGCTGGAGAGAAGCGAATCGGCGTGCCGCGTGTCGGCCTTGTCAGTGATGCGGTCTGTCGCACTTTGGATCTCCGCCAAGGAGGCGCCACAGCGGTGCATCGCCCGAAGATACTCACCCCACGCTAAGGCAGGCATGTACGCTGGCCCGGAATTGCAGGCAGCGGCAGCGTACGACGGAGTGGGACGAAATCGATGCACGCAGAAGCGCTCCGCCAGCGATCTCACTTGCGCCGCTTCGTTTCGGAAAAACCGCTCGTCCGTGAGTCTGTGGATTCCCATCAACGACAGCAGCGGTGCCGATACGATAGGATCCCAGCGAGGCGAGGATGCAGCAGCAGCGCCGCTGCTCCTCTTGCCCTGGCCGTCAAGAGGTGTGCCTGTTACTGTGAAAGAGCCGGTCGCACAACCGTTGTCTTCTTCAAATGGCCTGTGCAGTGCCACGGCGACCTTCTCCAGCTCGGCCAAGGACGGCGCAGTGAAGGAGGGCCGAAATGAGCTGCAGCGCGCAGTCTCCAGGAACAGCGCGATGATGTGCGAGCGGTCTTCGCCCACGGCCTTCACCGCATCAGACGAGCTCGCACCGCAAGGTGCGACATGTGCTGGCCACTTCTGCACCAGTGACACCACAAGGGCGGAGGCGGTGTGCCAGCCACAGAAGGCGCTGATACAGAGAACTGCGTAGAGCGCCACGGCTCGCTGTAGCTCACGTGAGTACTGGAGTGCATGCAGAGCCTCCCAGAGTTGCGACTCTAGTCGATTACAGTTCTCTGGGTCTTCATTTTGCTGGAAGCGCACCGACTTCAAGTACACGATTAAGCCCTGAGCTGGCGCCGGCAGCCGTGGGGGCAGCATCCGCTCAATCACCTCCGGCGAGAGGGACGGTGGTGTGCGGGCCTCGCGAATCACGCAGTGCCGCATTACATCAGCTGAACGCAGACGCCGCTGCAGACGCGTGTCTCCGCCACTCGTGCTGCGCCACGCACCAAACTCAATCCGAGGGAAGTGCGAGAGAAAGCCGACGCCCGGACCAGCGAGGTTGGACGCATCCACTGGCTCTGTCCCTGAGCGGGCTAACTTTTTAGAGGAATCACGAGTAGCATAGCGCGCGTCCAGCTCCTGCGCCAGGCTGGTCAGTTCGTGGGAGGCAGTGAGTGCCGTAGCAGCTTTCTCCTCGATGTGCTTGTTAGTGAGAGAATTGAATACGACGTGCTGGTGCACCAGCACGGCGCTATGCGCCTCGAGAAAAGCGCTGATGTACTGCTCCTTGTGATAGGGGCTTGTTGTAGCCTTTTTCTCCCGCAGGCGCCGTGTCTCAACGCGCGCTACTCGTTGAGCCGTCGCGCGCAACTCGGTGGATGGCGCATCAAGCACAGACCCAGCGCAGAGACGACACGTGGATCGCATGAGCGGAGAACAGCGGACTTTCGCGTGGCGCTTGTACCGCCCGCAGAGATGCACGTGCGCGACGAAGATGAAAAGAGAGTGCGCAGAAGAGAAGAAAAGAGAAGAGAGTCAGAACGGAAGAGAAGACTCACCTGATCGACTCGCCTGGGGCTCAGACGCCATGAATCATTTCATCGCCTAAGTCTCCGAGCGTGTTCTCAACTATTCGGTGGCCGTGCCAGTGTGCGTGGGTGTAAACGGACAGCGTTAGTGCGTGTCACCCCCGCGTACTTCACAGCCCTCATCGCATAATTTCAGTTAAGCGACTCTGAAAGGGGGAGGGGCGAAAGAAAACACAACAGCAGCGGGTCGCTAAAGAGCGCTTATAGATAAGAACACGGGAAGAAGAGACACGAGGCGACGACGACAACGACGAGCCGACAGCAAATTCGAAAAAAGGGGGGCAGTCAGTGAGATTGGGGTGCATTCATCTGATGCGCATACGTCTCTCCCCCACTCCCCCCTCACCTGCACACGCATGCATGAGGGGCCACTTTCTCCATGGGGTCATTGGCCCACGCGTCGCCTTGCATTACTCGTCGCCTGCTGACTACAGTCCCAGTGCTTCTCGCAGCTCCTCCAGCTCTCGCTGATGAGACGCCGTGAGCTCAGTATGGCGCTTTAGTTCGGCAATGTTGATGCGCAGGCGACTAAGTCGGCGGCGACGACACGTGTGTTCAGGGGACTCGGAGGTGCTCCACATGAAGCCACTATCGCCTCGCAGCTCTTCCTCTCTCGATGGCCAGCGCGTGGCGTAGGCCCACGGCCCCACCTCCCAGTCCTTCAGATCTTTCATGAGGCTCTTAACGCGGTTCACAGAGCACCGCGCAAGACCGTAGTCTTTGGCCCACATCTTCGTCTCCGAGGCATCGGCCCACCGCCACTCCGACGCTGCGGCCGCCGCGAGGTTCCCTAGGGCAGTGCGGTTGAGCTGCTGAAGATCCACAACATGTCCATCTTGTGCATCATCGTAGGGGAAGGTGGCGTGCAGCCGCCATTCTGCGTCCTTGGCAGTTGACCGCTCTTCGTTCTGGAAGACCGTCACCACATCGTAGGGGTGGAGGCTCGCCAAGTCCCTGGCCTGCTGCAGGCGTAGGTCCTCCAGCTCCAGCCAGCACTTATCTCGCTCCTGCACATCCAGCACGTGCTGCGGCACTTGGAGGGTTGAAAAGTATGAGCTGAAGTCGAAGCCATTTCCGCAGCTGGACGTGGCGGCTCGCTTCTGCAGGACAGCCTTGTACTGCGAGAGGAAGCCCACTGAGTGAACGCCGTCCTCCACCTCTGCTGGTCGGTAGAGCATCAGGCGTGGCCTGGCTTCCCGGCGACTGCGCTTCGACACAACAGGCGAGACGGAACCGCTCTCGCCTCTTGGTGAGAAAAAAACTCCGTGCCCGTCCCGCTCGTCAGCGGCCTCACGCTGACGCAGATCGTCCTGCTCCACCGAGAAGCGGATGTAGAGGTCATTGTGTTCATCCTTCCACGCGTAGAGCAGCGCATTGCGTTTCAGCGGCTCTTCCACCTCGGTAATATGGCACAGCGCATACCACCACCGTGACCCGGTCGAGACAGACTCGTGTCGTGCGCGGTGAGCCTCGTCCTCCGTGGAACCGGTCTCGGAGGCGCAACTGCCGCTCCGCTCCTCAGATTCTTTCTTCAACATGGCTATCTGCGCAGAGATGTAGGACACCTGCACCTCAGCGCCATCCTCGATAGTGACAGTGTGTGCAGCAGCCGTAGAGCTTGTACGTGTGCCGCTGCGTGAGTGTTGGGACGCCCGCGTGCGGCAGTGGCGTGAGCTGCCTGCTTTGCTGCTCTTTCGCGAGGAGTCGTGGTAGCGGTGGCAGTGCCGACTGCCGCTGTGCTGACCAACAGCATAGGCAGCCAGAGACACGGGACAAGGAGGTGGCGGCGCGATGTCGCCGCTACTGCCTTGCTGCACAGGAGGCGCCAACAGTTCGATATTAGGAGCTGTCGCTTCGCTCTTCACACTAGACACTGTCTCCTTGAGTGGCACCCTCACGACGGTCGGCGGCGCTGGCTCGTCAGAGTCGCCCGTCAGCTGAAACAGAGCAGCCATCAAAGGGCGTGTTAAACTGAAGAAGCGGTACGACTCGTTGCTGCTGGCTGCGACAGTAGTGGACAATGACCCCGCAGCGGCACCTGATGATGGCGCCGCTGCGCGGTTATCTGCCACTGATGACTGTGCCTCCGTCGACTGTGGTTTATACAGTGGTGAGGCTTTGGTAGTCGCACAGCCGGCACCTTCAAAGTAAGAAAAATACGAAGATGTGGACGGAGTCCAGCGCTGCACTGAGGACGACCAGTCCTGCGAAGCGGCCGCGAGTGCTTTCCGCGTGGCACCTCTTAAATACTGAGCCACGCCGCCTGCCTGCGCCTCCTCCTGGGTGGCGTGATGAGTTTGAGCAGCGGAAGACGAGGACGGAGTACCATCGACTTCATTCGTAGCGGCAAGAGGTTCCGCAGCAACATCGCTCACCTTGCAGTCGTCCGCGTCGTGCTGCGGGGCGTCGGTCAGGGTACCCACGCGCTCCGCAAATGGCAGCGGTACGCTCAGCAACACCTCATGGTCTGCCATGAAGAGCAGCAGGCGATTCGCCGCCCAGTCGGGCAATACAGACAGCACACCTGTCGGGGTGGAAGATGTGCTCTCACGCTTGCGGCTGTTGTAGGGCCGCTGGGGGGCGTACAACTCCATCAGCACCGTGTATGGAAAAGTCACGGCGTGATGGTCAGCTGAGACGTTGTTGTTGTTATACGCGGCCGTACTCTCCTCAGCCGGCGCCTCAGCAGCATTTGTGGCTGCAGGGGCCGTTGAGCCGCTCTCTGCCACCGCTGACGACGAGGACCGCGAAGGAGGAGAGCGGATGTCATCCAGCCAGGCCTCCAGGTCCGTATCTTTAAAGGACTCCACCGCCAGCTCTTTCTCCATTGCAACACGCCACGGATCACCGACGTGAGGCGCGGCAACCAGCGCAGCCGCCCCTAGTGCTTTGCGAGCCACGGGCATCGGTGCACTGCCAAGCAACAGCACTGTGCCACTGTTCGTCACGGCAGCGGTGCAGGACCACGACCTCTCTTCCTCGCTCTCTGCGCCTTCCTCGACCACGAGTCGGTGGCGGCCGAGGGGAACCCAGTGAAGAAAAAACTCCGAGACGGCAAGGCGACAGCCGGGGCGGGGGACGTCGCTGTTGGCGGCATACACTCGGCGCGTCTCGATAAGATCTCCGGTGCACCCACACAAGCTCCACAGCTCCAGCGCGGGTCTCGCCAGTATGACTGTCATGGGTATGCCTACCTGATACGGAGGCGCGTAGATGGCGATGCCAGCATCGCACACACGTGTCGGAGCTACCTCCTGTACGAGGCTCACCTCCTCCAGCACAAAGGCGCGGCGAGGACCCCAAAGAACCCGCAGCAGAACAGTGTTGAGCTCGGCCGCCCCGTCGCCCTCGCCATCCATTAGCTGCTCTGGTTGTACCGCATCGGCAGGCACGTCTCGTGCACGTGAGGAGAGGTACACGCTTACCAGCCTGTACCCTCCTGATGACGACGACGCTCGCGAGAAGGCGTTGTGGCAGCGGTTGCAGAGCTCCACACACGGCCCGACAAGAGCAACGCGCGTGGCGACGCCGTGCTCAAGGTGGTAGAAGATGCGCTCCGACATGGACGCCTTCTCCATTGTGCTCAGCACGTGGTCCTCCTCTTCCGGTGTGAGGTACTGCTGCTGCAGAGGGGCCTGGCGTGGGCCGCGGCAGGCCTGCGCACCACTATCCCCGGTGGTACTCGTGAATTTGCTGCCCTCTGCAGCCATTCTCTTTTCCTTGGGACGCGCGTTGGTCTGCCGATACCACAGCGGCGCCCGCTCGAGCACCGCTGCCGCCTCCTTTTCAACGTCGAAGAGCACCACCGTGCCCACCTCGTCGACGCTCACCACAGCCGGCGTCAAGGAGAGCGGGTGACACGGCTCGAGAGCCACCTGTGTGCACTGCATGCATACCACCTTATTCGTCTGGTGCTGCGTGTGGCCTAGGCAGAAGTGCGCGCCGCTGCTCATGACGGACACGCCGTGCACCACACGGTCGCTACCAGACGCGATGGAGAAGTACCGACTCCACTTGGACAGGAAGAGAACGCCATCGACAAGGACGGGCTGCATTGCCGCGCACAGGTACGACTCACGGACCTGAAACCTCTGCCGCGTCTCGATCAGTTCGAACACGCCTGTCGCAGAGCAGGCGCCGGGCAGCACCGCAGCAGCTGATGCCCTGGGCACGGCTGCGCTGCTAGAAATCCGGTTTGCAACCATACCCAACGTCGAAGAGGATTGAGACGTGGGCTGTGCCGCGGAGGTGTCTAGCGCGGGAAGTTGTCGCTCCCGATAAAGTCGAACGCCAGTGCGGTGCACCGTCACTAAAGTGGTGAGGCCCACGACGCAGAGCGAGTTGATGCTCGAATTCGGATAGGGGTCCAGAATGACGGCTGAGGGGGGCCGGTAAGGGGAGAAGCGGCAGATATGTGCTGTGCAGTGCTCTTGTAAATTGCCGCGCATTCCTCGAAACTTCCGACGGGTGGGAGAAAATTTAACGCCGTCTTTCGTGTAGAGTCCACTGCGGCTCGAGCGCGACCCATGCACCGATGACAACCCCGACGCCTGAGAAACTGACCGGCATGAGGAGTTTGCCGGAACGTCTCTGCTCCGCCTCGGGCCCTTCGGTGAAGAAGTGGTGCCGGACATATTACGAGGCGATTATGCACAGCGTGCTCACGTGTGTGCGGGTCTGTTTGCACGTGTTGGTGTGGTGAACAGCAGTGTCGGGTCCGTCACCTGCCGCTGCTGCTGCTGCTGTAGTGGTACTGTGTGCCACACTTCAGCCAATCAGGGGAGGTAGGGGACAGTCCCGCTGGCCCATGGAGTAGGTGGCTTGCTACGGTAGGTGCACGAGGCGCAGCCACCCTCAAGCGATGCAACACACTCAACGTGAGAGTCCGCTAAAAGGCGGCTACTGAGGAGGAAGCTCGCGTTTTCAAGGAAAAGAGAAGCTAAAATGATGTGTCGTTCCGCACACGAGTCGATGCAGGAAGGGAGAGACAGACAGAGAGAGAGCAGAGCAGAGCAGAGCAGAGGTCCAATACATCAATTAGGATGTCCTACGGTCGTTGGCGCGAGTTGACCTGACCCTCGTCTTACGTGTGGCAACCCCTCAACTTAGTCACAAACGGCAACGCGCTCTTCCGTGAGTAAAACGAGATCAGTTTGGGCTTATATTAAAAGGGGGTGAGAGTGCCTCGCCTCCCTTTCTTCAATTCGGATCGTGCGATGCACAACGACCCGCACAAGTGCGCTCTTGTCGTGACGCCAGACAACGAAAGAAACGAAAGACGAGAGAGAGACGAGAGAGAGGGAGGAGCGAAAGAAAGAGAGGAATGTCGATAGAAAAGGAGATGCAGAGCAGGCACGAGGGCACTCACCTCACTTGAAGACCCACGCCCTTGGCTCTGCTCGAGGAAAGCCGCAGGTCGACTTCAATGAGGAGAGGAAACTCAGAGCTGCCGTGGAGATGCGCAGAGTGCCCACGTAACGTGCGTGTCTTATCGGTCCTCTTCCGCCACACACTGATCCGTCGCCAGCACTGTCTTGTGTCTTGAAGTGTTTGTCTTTGCGTGTAAAGTTCAGGAAGCACGAGAGCGCATCCCTTGTAAGGACACGCACACTCTCTCAGCACGTGAATGAAGGGGTGGACAGAAAGAAGAGGGCACAAGGAAAGCACAAGAGAGAGACGACACATTCCGATACATCAACACGCGCACGCACGTCAGCGCCACATGACAGAGAGACGGTAACACACGTACCCACAGCGGAGGAGAAACAGACAAGTGGAATAAAGAAGAAATGCGGTGAAAGGGGGAAAGGGGAAGGGGGAGGGAAAGACAAGAACCAAGAAGATGGCGCCAACACGTAAGCAGTACCAGCTCAACGCGGCAGCAGCAGTTCATTAAGATGTTCTCCTTTGAGGGTTTTGTTGGATATCTATGGGCTTGTGACTTAGCCACCTCACCAACCTCGCGCCTCGCGTTATACAGTTTTTGCCAAAGTAAAGAGAACGGGCTGGTGGGGTGACTGAGCCAGTCGCCGCTGCTGTCGCTGCGATTGTTTCATTCTTGTTGCGACGCCATGGATCCACACGCTGAGATAGATCCCTAACGAGGGAGAACAGACGACAAAGGAGGCAGCATGGGAGCCACAAGGGAAAAGTGAAACGGCTGAAAGACAGATGGAGGAAACACCTGCTGGGAGTCGCCCAAAAAAAACGCTACGCATACGGGCGTGTACACATGGAGATTGATGCTGCAAAGAGAGAGTGGTTGACCGACGATGAGCACTGTGTGTAGGAGGGCTAAAGAGTTCAAAGAGTGCACGAATGGGAGGGCTGGCATGCCGTCCCTGGCAGCGTTGTGCAAAACCATTTTCTTTTCCTCTATCCTCTTTCACTGAATGCTGAGAGCAGATCTTGAAGAGGCTTGGTCAAAGTGCCGAATAGGTCACTTCAGCGACGCCCTTCAGAAAGGCTCGGGCGACAATGCAACAGCAGAAAGCACCGTGCACCGCTCGTGGAAGTTGTAGAAATGAAAAGGGTAGAAATGAGGACGGCAAGAGCAGCCAAGGCAAATGCCCCCGCATACACACATACATCCACACACGCACACATATGCACATATAGATATAAATATTTCTCCGAAAAAAAAATAACGCGGCGAAAGGGGAGGAAGCGAGTGCTTTGCCTACGTATGCATTTGTGAGAGAATGATGGTTCTGTCGTTGAGAGGAGGAGGGGGAGACGGCTTTCTCTCTTGCCCCCATCCACACATACACGCGCGGACTCGCACGTGTCACGAAGCTCTATGTGGACGTCGGAGAATAAGGGAGAAGTGAGAGGGATACCGAAGCTGGGAGAAGGCGATTAGGCTCTCCCTTGTATGAGCTCATCACCAGCTCATGCGCACACGTCTCCTGTTGCCAGCTAACACAGGAGATAAAATAAACAGTAGTGCAGTTAAACATGGAGATCCAGGCGCTGGGCGTACGTCGTCCTCATGCGCTGTGTGTGTGTGTGTGTGTGGGGGGGGGTACAGGTGTACGCCTCTCTTCCCATCTGCACCCCCCCCACACACACACACACAGCGCATGAGAACCAGCAGACTGAAACGGAGGAAACGCACAGGAAGAAAAGAAAACGAGAGGACGATGTAGAAGAGGGAAAGAGAAGAGATGGCGCCGGCGCTACTCCGACGAGTGCACAAGACGAGACTGGTCGCACGCGCTCACCGACCCACTCCTTTCGGCACGAAGCACCGCCAAAGCCCTGAGTGAATAATGAGGAGGAAAACGCGTGGGAGCAGAGGCACTCGCCTCGCACAAACAACGGCACCAAAAGACGGTGTTAATGTGGGTAGGGGCACGGGTTGGCTCTAGCCCATGCGAGAGGCTATTCGGCGGGAGGAGGGGGTGGGTAAGCCACAGCAAAAAACAGGAGAGGATGCGGTGAGGCGGCGGCACAGCGTTGCGAAGGTGACACGCCGAGAGAAAACGACACGCACGAAGAGAAAAGGAGGGAGAGGAAGTGAAGAGTTGCGATGGCCACGGGTAGTGGGAGGAGGGAAACGTCAAAATACAAGCGCTGAGGCAGACACGTGTGCATCAATCAGCATACACACACATATATACACAGAGACGCCCCGTCACACGCTCATGCAAATTATTCTCCGCTTGCCCTGCAGCTGAGGGACACGCGCCAGAGACTCAGCACCTGTTCACACATGGCTCAACCTTTCCACGGAGTCACCCTCTGCTGTCTACTACTCCATGATGCCGAACTCGCGGAGTCGCTCGTCGACGATTTCCTCCCCAATACACTCGATCGGCTGCCGGGGAGTGCGGATCTGGTACTCGGCCGCCGTATCCTCCATCATTCCTGCCTGGGTAAAGGATGGCATGTTCGCAAAGACGCGACAGTTGCGGTCTACCCGCTTGAACTCCACCTTAATACCGTTGCCCACGTAAGTGTCCAGCAGCAAGCCCATCACGTACGGCTTCGTCACGCTCGGGTCGTGGATGCGGGGGATGACAAAGTACGGGCTGTGCTCCGGTAAAAATGTGTACTTCAACGCCACATCGCGCGAGAAGTTGAACTTGAGCTGACGGTCCGGTTTCTCCACCAGCGAGTTGCTGGTCGCGTCCAACTTCTCCTTCTTGCCGCTGTGCCGGAACACGCTTAGCAGCAGGGCGTGGTACTCCAGCGACGGGTCGTCACGCTCGTCCTCCTGCGAGAGAGTGATGTAGGCCTCCGTCGGCGCGGAGACGTTGATCTCGAAAGAGATGGTTGGGATGCCATGCGCGAACTCGCCGCGGACGCGGTAGTCCAACCACGGCGTGCGCAGGTGACAGCAGCCACCGCCTGAGAACATCTTGAGCGCGTCGCTCCACTCCATCCAGAAGGTGCGGTCGGGGTCAGCTGGGCTGCCGCCGTGCTTGTAGCACGCATTGTGCACGGACGGGTACTTGCTCCAGCGCTTGTCGCTCTTGCCCCACGCGCCAGTCCACTCGGAGCCGTTGCCCCACGGGTTGCGGAGGCGCAGGAGGCGGAGGTCGAGGTCCTCAAAGTACTCCGCCTGCAGCACCGCATAGCCGTGGTGTAGAAGAAGGCCCATCTTCTCGTACGCCGACTCCAACTCCGGGTTAGCACTCACGACGTTCGTGTTGCCGAATACCTCGCCGCCGTCGGACGGGGTGCAGAGCACCTGTAGGTACCCCATCCTGTCGTAGGAGTGCATCTCCTGGAATAGGCTGTCGTCACCGGCCCGCGCGTCCTCCCAGAAGCTCTCGTAGCGGGTCACTGGGAAGCCGGTAAACTCCGAGAGCGGCTCCAGCGGATCGCCCCTCGCAATGTTTGCGTAGGAGCCGTGCACCTTCGCGTAGGTCTTCTCCAGTAGTGCCACCCACATGCGCCGCATGTCGAGCGCGCACCGCGCAAATTCGGGGCCGTCGTGCGTCGCAGGCAAGAAGTCGTCGAGAAGCACCGGCAGCCACCAACCATTGAAGTTAATCGTGACCCAGTAGGCACCGAGAGCACGCTCAATCTTGCCGTTGGCAGCACTCACGGGGTGGCGGAAAAGGTCATGCAGCCGGCCACCGTTGGCGTCGGTCAGGGCCGCCATGGCGGAGACGAGGTAGGTGTCACCAATGGAGCCGTGCGTCACCTGAGACGGCAGGATTTCGCGGCGGAAGAGGCGCACCTCCTTGAGCTGCTCCTCCGGGATCCAGGTGGAGGGGCGGTGCCATGGGATAAAGCGCGGCAGGTACGTGTCCACGTCAGAGCGGTAGAGTGAGTAATCGCACGGACGGAAGTCGCAGTCGATGTACGGTTTCTCGTTCTCCTCGCAGTACGCCAGCACCTTCTCCTCTGTGAGGTCGTCCTCACGCACACCGATGGCCTGCGCCATGTCCATCAGATCGTCGGCAATGCGGTCGTTGACTTCACCGTAGAGGATGTCACGCTTGTCGTCGTTCAGTGGCACTGCCTTGGCGCTGCACTTGAAGCCGTTAATCTTGCCGGAAACCAGCTTCGTCGTCTCGCCAGGGAAAATAACGAGGGAGGCGGACAGCTCGCTGGTGTTCATAACGTACAGCTCGACCTTGTCCCCGGGCTGCAGGTCCGACTTGGCGCCGAAGGTGAACTTCACGTGCATCTCGTACTTGTCTGTGTCGTTGTAGTAGTACCAAGTGCCATCCGGCGTTACCACCTTGAACAGCAGGCCGTTCTCGAAGACCGGCGTGACGTCACCCTCGATGGAGGGGCCGTTGAGCTGATAGGCTTGGCCCGTGCGCTTCGCGCGGTCCTTCTCCGACATGTTGAGGATAGTCGTGTCGATCGTCTTGTCCTCGAACTCGTCGCACTCGTCGTCGTTCACGTACGGCGGTGGTAGGTCGCGGCGCGGCGGCACATACTTCTTGGCGGCGTCTCCATCGGACTGCAGGTTGCGCATCTTCTGGATGTCCTTCATGCTGCGTGGCAGGAGGTCCGGGAGCGGTGTCGGCACGCGTACGGGGTGCAGCGCGTCTTCGTCCATCTTGCTCGGACGCGAGGGCAGCGGCATCACGTAGCCCGGCGGGAATTCAGGGGGTTGCTGCTCGGCCATTGCAACAGACATGCTGTTGTATTGTTGATTGTTGAAGAGAGAGAGAGGAGAATAATACTCGTGAACAGTTGAGATAGGTAACGGTCACTGCACGCAGTAACGGAGATGGTGACGGTCGTACCACAGAGAATGCACAGCTGCGGTCCGCAATGAGGGAGAGGGGGGAAGAGACGCAGAGGTAGGTGAAATAGGTGAGGTAGCAAGAGCCATGACGTGCACGGCGCAGCACGACTCTGGGGTGACGGCAGCACAACATCGGTGGGGGCAGAGGTGCGCCGGACTTGGGAAATATGCGGGAGAGACACACACGGCCCCTTCTTTCTCCCGTGAAAGAGAGGGGAGGGGAAAAGGCGCAACATCCAAAGACGTTGCGCCTTTTGCAGCTCCTCTCCTCTTTTTCTGTTTGCCCCGCCTGACGGAGGGTGCGGGAGAGCGGAGGGCTCATGTGCGCAGGCGCGAGGGAAAGGCGAAGGAGTGCGGGAATGGGTACGGTGCAGTCAGTGAAGACGCACGCGGGAACAAGAGCGCATAACAGACAAAAATGAGAGCCGGCAGCAACAACTAACGTCGATCAAAGAGAGGCACGTCACTGTTCCCTTCATCATTGTGGTCTGGGAAGGGAAACGAGGAAGAAGAACGGTCGCCACCGCCGTGCAGAAACACTCCATCCACGAGGCACGTGCGCGCAGAGCATCGCACGTACACACAGACGCCCACGCGTGTGTGTGTGTGTGTGTGTACGTGTCGCACAGGGAGACCACGGAGTGTGCCCTGCGTGCTTCATACCGCCTCTCACCACGACTTCCCAGGAAAAAGTGCCGGCACGGTGCCGTCGGTACAGCGCGCCGCTCCGGCACACAGAGGCACACGCAAAGGAGAAAACGAAAAATGTGCCCTCACACACACTTCGCTTCATTGCCAGAGATGCGAGACCCCTCGCACGTCACAACGCCTGCGTCCGTGCATACTTGATACTGTGCCGTCACGTGTGAGGTGCCCACCAGGGGGAACGTCGTGGTGGGGTCCGTGAAGACGCCGCAGCTCCGCCGCAGGGATATGAAGTGAATGGACAAGTCCTCACCATCTCCCGCAACGGCATCGCTGACGATAGACACAACAAAGCGCACCTCTGGCACAGCGGCCCTCGAGGGGGTGTTGAGGGCGGATCCGTTGCCTGAGCTGGGTACGCTGCCGCTCACTACGCTTGGATCCAGTAGCGGAACAACCAATACAGCGGCGCCGTTGCTGCTCATGTTCGGCTCAACGACCACCTTCATGGACACATCACGCGCCACAATGTACGTTCTGCAGCCTGTCGCACACTCAATATCGTCGCAGGACTCGCTGACCACTTTCGCCGACTGGCTTGCCTGCCTATGAACGACTGAGAGAGCTGTGCCGTGGAGGGGAATGGGACGGGAAGCTACGACGGTGCCGAAGCTGTCAAGGGTCTCGCCCACTGTCTCCAGCGAAAGCGTCACGAACAGCTCCACCTTCCGCCGCGCTTTGAGCTCCAGAACCAGCCGTGGGCGACCCTCCGCAAAGGCATTCCTCACGCGGTACCGATGTCGGTTCCACATGGTGTAGCACACGCCCCCACCTGCAAACGCCGCAAGCACTTCTCCCCACTCCACCCACATCGTGCCCTTGTGTTCGTTTCGAGCGATTTTCACTGACGACAAGTCCGCGCAGGCTCTGGGGACAGCTACATGCGAGGGCGGACCGCAGGAGGACACCTGTCCGCTCAAGCTCGTCGCGATGGAGCCAAGGGCGCTGAGGCTGGAGTCAGGCCGGTCATACCACGTAGTGTACTTCCACTTTTTCTCGTAGTGGGTCATGTTCTTCGTCTCCCACGTCCACGGGTTCTTCAGCTGAGCCATGCGCAGATCCAGCTCCTGATAGAAGGCGACGTCGCGCAGGAAGTAAATGTGGCCGGGAAGGAACTGCGGCACTGTGTCCTTCACAGGCAGAATTCGGGAGGAGCGCTTGCGGGACAGGTCAACGGTCGCGCTCGACTGCTCGTCCGAGGGGCCTGGGGAGAACAGAAGCACCGTGCAGCCGGCCCGCACACTGAGCTCGAGGTAGTGGAAAAGCGATCGGGACGAGTGGTCGTTCGGCTTCAGTGCGGCAGCTGTCCACATGGAGTCCAGAAAGCGCACTGGGAATCCGGTGAAGTCCCCGAGGGCCTCCATAGTATCGACGAGACACGTCGCCGCGTATGAGCCAAGCGACTTGGCGTACGCCTTCTCTAGCAGCTGCACCCACAGCCGACGCGGGTCCTCGGGACAGCGCGCAAACAGCGGCCCTCTCAGCGACGCAGGGACGTAGTCGTCGACAAGGTAGGCATGCCACCACCCATTGTGCAGGAGCGTCACGCGGTAGCAGCCCAGAGCCCTCTCCATCTTGCCCACGTGCGCGCTCACAGGATGACGAAACATCCATCGCACATGGACAGGGAACTGCGCCACCGCCGCTATCGCAGCTACTACCGTGTGGTTGCTCAGCTCTCCCTGCTTCACCAGGAAACAGGAGATCTCACCGCGGAAGAGACGAGTCTGCGAAACCTCGGCAAGGTTGATGTACTCTTCCGGCCGCCGCCATGTGACGGCCGGGATGGCGACTACGTCGAACTCAGGGCGGTAGAGACTCTCCGCACTCGGGCGGAAGTTGAGGTCGGTGAAGCGGAGGTGGTTCTTGAGGCAGCACTTGAGGTACGCCTGCTGGTCCGAGGCGCGGCTCCACTTGCCGAGCAGCTTGCGAACGGCGTTGATATCGGCGTTGGTCTTGCGCAGTGACTGCGTAACAGACGGGGAGACGTAGTCCAGCGGCACCGGCACTCGCTTCGCCAAGAAGTGCGGCATATGCGCCACTCCACTCATGAAGAAGTACGTTTCTTCAGGCAAGACGGCGATCGTAACCTCCGTCTCCCCTGTGCCTGCGATGGGGGCGAGCATGGCGCGTTCGTTGATCTTCTCGTCGCCGCGCAGACAGCACTGCACGCGCACCACCATCAACTCCTGCAGGGTGTCGTTGTAGAAGTAGTACTCACCATTTGGGGTCTTGATCTTGTACAGCATGCCCTCCGCGAAGACCCGTGTGACGAGGCCGGAGACGCTCGGCTGGCCAAAGCGGAAGCGGGTAGATGGAATGTAGGGTGTGGGGAAGCAGTTGAAGTCATCGAACTCATCGCTATAAGGATCGTCGTCATCTCCCTTGTCGCAGCCCTCCTCCTCCTCCTCCTCAACCTGCTGCAGGAAGCGCTGTGCCTCCGTCAGGTTGTCCCCTGTCCTCGCTGCCACCACCTTCTTGTCCGGCGAGTCCACGAGCTGCGGCACCGACTCACCACGGGAGTGATGTGCAGAAACCGCGCTGCGCTGTGTAAACTGGTGAGGGTTGCCGCGGCTAGTGGGCAAGCAAGCTAGCAGCACCTCTTCTTTGCGCTCCAGTAGCTCACGGCACGCCGATGTAGCGAGGCGATAGCGAGGCACCGCCTTCTGATGCTCCTCGAGGTAGTCGTAGACGACGTGTAGCACCTCCGGGTCCGAGACAGCGCACACAAAAGCCACCAATTTCTCTGCGGCAACGCGGTTCGCCGGTGAGATCTGCAGGCTGTCGGCGAGACCGTATTGCCGCGTCTTGGGACGTTCTTCAGGCAAAACTGAGTCCGCCGTGAGACTCGAGGTGGACTCTATGAGGGCCACCTCTGTCGAACCCAACTCGAAGGGCTGCACCACGTGCTGCAGCCCTGTGGGTGCAGGGGAGATGCGCGAGGGATCCTTCTTTGCCGCCCCACGAACCGGACGACTCCCAACACCGCTCGACTCCGGGGCTGCGGTGGATCTCAAGCAGGGTCTTCGGGAGCGCAGCCAATGCTTCGTGCTTGTGTTCGGCGGCGGCGGCTGTACCTGAAGCGAAGCAGGCTTATCATCCCCTACTGGTGGCATGGCAATGACGTCGGGGGACAACACCTTCGACTGCAAGCCAAAGCGACCCGCAGGCTTTCCTTTGACACCATCAGCGCCTTGCGCACCAGCCCTCGGCGCCTCAAAAAGCTCGACTGGCCGCTGACTCCCTGGTGCCGGCTGCGGCCTGCGGAGCTCGCGCCTCGCCGCAAGAAAGTTTTCCTCCGTGGAAGCCGAGGATACCTCTGCCAGGCTGTTTGCGACGGATGAAGGTGGCGCCACATCGGTAGTGCTTGCCGCCGTTGCTATCTTCTCCGCAGGCGGCAGGGTCGCTCTCCGAATCAGCCGTGGCGTACCCGTCGGTGGAGTGGTGTCTGGAAACTTGGACAGCTGAGTCTCAGGCTGCTGCTGCACAGTGGCGGCTGCCGCTGAGTTGGTCGGCACACCAGCCACCGGCCCCTTCTTGCCGTGTAAGGGGGCAATGCGCCGCGGCGGCACCATGTTGATACGCGACGCAAGCCACAGCGGAGAGTCTGCTGTCGCGTCACCCTTGGTAAGGGTGGTGTGAGTGCTCATCGTCGCCGGTGCTTTCATTATGAGCGTAGGATCTTTGGTGGTGCTGGCAGCTACGGTCGGCGCTCTCCTTCCCTCGGTGGGATTCGTTGGGGAGTCATCAGTGACTTCCTTCTTCGCCTTTAGAGCCGCGGTGAGCAAGGAGCTTGCGCCTGTCACGGCACTCTGAAGTCCTGTCACGAGGCTGGAGAACGGTGTGACGTCCTGTCCCGGCGGGGTCAGCAGTCCGACAGTGCCTGACGAACTCAAAGACAAGGAATCGCCCGCTTCATCGTCTGCAATGGGGCTGCCCAGTTGTCGCTTGGACACCTCGCGCAGCACCAGCATCTCAGTGCTGTGGTCATCCTCCAGCCACTTGGCAGCCTCAATCTTCAGAGACCGGGTGCGGTAAGGCGGCGGCTTCGGCTTTTTCTTTCGGCTAAGAGCCGCCGCCACGGCAGAGGCAGTCCCCAGTGCCCCACCCAGGCCACACAACTTCGGGCGCGAGACGAGTGCATCGCTGCACTTCGGTGTAAAGTGCGTCGGCACGGCAGGAAGGGTGGGCACAACGACAGTGCTCACCTCGGTAGTACTTGTGGACTGATCGTTGCCATGGAGCCGGAATCCTCGCGAAATCCCAGGGCGAGGGCTCAGCACGGCAGGTTTGAAAGACGTCGTAACAGCTTCCTGGCGCTCCAGAGCGAAAGGCGCACCAGGACTGGGGCGGTACCCGGCAGAGCCTCCGTGGGACACCGAGTCGAGAAAGTTCGAGTCCGTCCCGTACGGGGTATGCGACACCTCCGAGAAGGGCAGTGAGTCGAAGCTGTCCATCTTCATGACGGACCAATTCGCATCTTTAAAGGACCCGGCTGGGTCGCTGCACATCATCTCTGAGTCGTCCGATGACGTAGACACCACAGCGAGCGGGACCTTGGGCATGGCGACTCTACGTGTGTATGCCCTCTCTCCCTCTGCTATAAGAGAGAGGGGGGAGGGGTGATGGGCACTGCGAAGCGACACGGCGACGCACGCTCTACTGACAGGGCAAGAGGAAATGAAAAAGGCGCACAGACGCAACTACAATCCAGCGTCAATGATACGGTGGAGGGTCGAGCTGATCGAGAAGGGGGGAGGGCAAAAGACGGGCTTATCAACGAACAGGAGGAGCGAAGCACCAACACGACAGGGAGAGCCGACAGAGAGGGAGGGAGGGGGCAGAAGAAACGGAAAACAAAAAGAAGAGAAACGAATGGCAACAATGATGGCGCCCCACTGCACTGCCTGGTGTTGGCGACACCACCGAGAAATCGGAGAGGTGGAGAAGAGAAGAGACAAAGAGAAGAGCGTAGACGCAAACGCTCAGGTATGATGTGCGAGTGCACCCGAGTAGAAGGCCACACAGCGATGAGCACACACACACACGCAGAGAGAGAGAGAGAGAGAAAGACACACGCACACACATACATCAATTGTTGAATATACACAAAGTGAGAGCCAAATGAATATCTCGTTTCCTCCCTCACGCAGCTACGCACAAGTAGGAGCAATGAAAAAAAAGCGAAACAAATGCGACCTACGATCAGAGTTGCGTGACTGCGTTGCTGAGTGAGCACGTGTGATGCAAATTTGCCGTAATCATCCGAGACACCCCAATGATGGGAGAAACAAACAGGCGAGAGAAATAAGAGAGAGAGAGAGAAGTGACTTCAAGAAATCCCCTGAGTGGAGGCACAGCGGAAAGAACTCGTAAAGCAACACACACGCACACACACACACACATCGAGCTCAAGGCAGATGGGGAGGGGAATGAGTAGCAGCGGTGGTGGCAGGCGATGGTAATACTCGCAATGCAACAGTACCGTTCTGAAGAAAGAGCAGGAGAAGTGAGGGGTGTCTGTGTGAGTGTTTGTGGGGGGAGGGGAGTCCACTGAAAAGAAGAAAGAGAAAATGACTCAGCGCGCCTCTATGTCGAGATCGGCCGTGAAGAACGCCTGTGTCTTCCTTGTCCACTTCGTCCTCCCTCCGGTAAACGAAGGCGCACACGGCCAAAGTTGAATTTGGCGTGTGGTGGTTGTCACTTCGCCCCTTTCTCACCCGGTCCGGAGGGAGGAGGAGGAGGGAAGAGGTCGCGGCTGGCACTTCTACTCTCTGCAGTCTGGAGTGTCCGTGTGGAGTTGGTGGAGAAGGGGAGGAGGGTAGAGGGTGGAGTAGTGAGCTGCTTGCATTTTTTTTTTGCTGGGCTCATGCACGTCGGTGAAAACGGACAGCGGCAATGCGCCCTGCGCAGAAAGCGGGGCTGGAAGACTCACGCCTCCCGCAGCCCTGCAGCTGGAGGGTGCCACACGCAGGATGCAGGAGAGACCTCAAGGGCCTTTCGCGTCTCATCCAGAAATAGGGCCCACCTCTTGCGCGCCCGCAGGGTTGTATACTGACCCCAGGGGACAAGGGAGCGCCGCACCTCGGCACGTCGGCCTTCACCTGCGTGTAATCGGATGCACGCGACTGTCTCTGAACTCCACTCCTACATCCGTGTCTTTTCAAATGCAAGTGACGCCCAGGCAACATAGGCCACTGCAGACAGACCCAAACACAAATGCGCGGCGATATAACCAGCGAACTCGGGCACCGCATGACATGCGTGGTGGCGCACGAGTGCTGCGCTGCCTGCGCGGAGAAGGAGAAAGAATACAAGAGAAGGAGGAAAAGAGGGAGGAGAGGAAGAAGATCAACAACACCGACGAGAAGAACAGATCCACGACACCCCAACACGACGGAAAGAGACTGGCATGTTCGCCGGCAATGCCCCCCCTCCTTCCAAAAGTGCAGCGCATATTCCAACGTGCGGCACAATACAGACGGCAGCGCCATCACAGGTAAATGCACTCGCTGTGCTAGTGAGCCTCAGCTGTGCTTGTCCTCTCACAGGTGTACATGGGTCCAGGGGTTGATGTATCCGGCTGTTGCTGCTGTGGTACATCGCTTCCGCCGAGAACGAGTGTGACAGAGACTCCCGTGCTGTAATACATGCGCAGCTGCTTTGGTGAGCTGCTTTGGTAGTTCCAGGATGTCGCGCTCACTTCCATCGAGGACTCACGAAGGATCGGCTGAACAAGACTCGAAAAGAGAGTAGTCCCTGGCTTCGTCGTCATGAAGCGCACCGTCGCTGTGCTGCTCTCGGGCGTTGCCAGCGGCGCTGCGGTGGACCGTGATTCTGCCACGACCAGTTGGGCCGTTATGGTGTAGGCCACATCGGAAGAGATGGAGCTCACAAACGGCACTGCATAGTAAGGGCCCTGACACGGGTCCAGCAGGTACCCGGCAGCCACCTCACGCTCGTACACAAAATGCGGCTCTTGAGCGAGGTCGAACGCGTCAGGAGAGTCGCCGTTGCTCCCCAGAAAGTGAGTGCTGTCGCCACTGCCCTTGGAGTACAGCAGGCAGCTGAGGCCCGCTAATGTTTGACCTGCACCGATTAAGGTGTCTTCATCTTTCAATGTCAGCGTCGACAGTCCGGTCTCATCGAGGTGCCGCTGTGTAACGCTCACCAAGAGGCGCGTCGGCGCTGTCGCTGTCACCTGCAGCACCACAGACGGCTGGCGCTGTGTGAACTGACCCTGCACCTTTGCCACACCCCAGTCGCTCGTCAATGGTGCTACACAACCGCCTTGGAAGTACTGCGGTAAGTCCTCCAGCGCCATCCACACCGTGTCCCCCGCCGTCTCCCCCATAGCGAACACGAGATCGCTCACCTCGTTCACCCACAGCTTTCCGGCGCGGCGCCAAAGGTCAAGCCATGACTCGGCGGGCCTTCTCTTCTCAGCTGTCTGACGCAGACGTACGACGCACTGCCCGTCACGGAGCGTCTCGAGCCCCAGCACTACGGTGGCGGCGTTGGGGTCAAGTCCGACATCCCCGTACAACGCTTCCAGCGGATCGCCCTTTTTCTGGGTGCGGGCAGCGCTGCTTAAGTAGGGTCGCAGCCAACACACCACGCTCGGCATCTCCGTCGTGCGCTGCCGCAGCAGTCGCTTCATGAGCGCAAAGAAGCGCGTTGCCTTGGCGGTAGAGTCCCGCAAGTCCTCGCGTCCTGGCCAAATCTCGTGCAACACCTTACATGGCCCTCCGGTGAACGCACTGACAAAGTATTCCAGGGGAGCATTCAGGGTTGCCGCGTAGGAGCCAAGCACCTTTGCACAGGCCTTCTCGAGCAGAAGCAGCCACAATACACGCAGGTCGTCAGCAGAATGGCTGAACTCGGGGCACCGTGCAGCCGCAGGAAAGAACTCGTCCACGATCCAGGGACACCACCAGCCCCCTGTGCACAGCTCGACGTGATGAGCACCGACCGCCCGGTCACGCTTACCCTGTCGTGCCCCTTGCGGGTGAATGAAAAGACGGCGCAGCGCCTGCGGCCAGCGACACGCAAGCCCTGCTGCCGCAGAGAGAAAGAGGTGATTGGGAAACAGACGCCCCGTGCGCAGACCCTCTGGATGAAGGACGGCGCCGCGAAAGAGACGTACCTCACGACGGACGCTGTCATCGTTGGGGAGGTAGCTGATAGGCAGGCGCCAGTGCAGCGGGGGCACGTAGAAGCTGTCCTGGCCGCTGCGGTAGAGGGAAGCGTGGCTTGGGAAAAAATGCAGGTCGACAAACCGAATCTGCTTCGCCACACAGTCGGCGACGAGGTGCGCTGTCGACACGCTATGGCGAACGGGTACAGCGACATCTGCGTACGAGGTGGAGAGAACGCTCCAGTGCTGCTGCGGCTCCGTGCACAGCGCCTCATCCTCTTCAGCCGTTGCTACACACCTCGGCAGAAGCGCTGCTTTGCAGAGGCTGTCAAATCCCATCACACGGCCTGTTAGGAACACTTTGGTCTCCTCAGGCCCCAGCTCCATCGCCAGCTCCTGCTCCGCCCCTGCTCCGGTTACCGTCACAGAGTTCCCTGGCGTCACCGTCGAGCCAGCTGCAATGCGGTATCGCACCTGCACCGTGTAGTACCGAGTGTCGTTGTAGAAGGCCCAGTCGCCCCCGTCCGTGAGGATACGGTAGAGCACACCTTCATCAATCACGGCGGACACGATGCCTTTCACAGAAGGGCCACAGTAGCGGAAGAGCGACGCCGCCCGCCCCCACGTAGCGGGCACTGGCAGAGAGTCGAGACGGATAGTGGTCTCGTCAAAATCGTCCGGGACCGACGAACTGGTGGCTACAGATGGGTTGCCCTGCGGCAACACACCCGATGCACCAGGCGAGGTGGGGCACAAGACTGTGCACCCCAGAGACATGGAGAAGGAAACTGGCAAGTTAGGATTTGATGACGCCGTCGCGTCTTCTGAGAGCGGTGGTAAAGCCACCGGTCGGGCCATCTCGCGTAGCTCCCCAATTCGTGTGTGGAGACTCTCGAGTCTCTGCTCCAGCACTGAGCGGCGCGCCGCCTGCTCACGGCAGCGCGCAAGACGCTCTTCCAGCCGCTGCTGCTTCTTAGAGTTCGCTGCGACGGCAGCCCTAAGAGACGCGACAGACTCGGCGTCTAGCCGAAATTTGCGATGGGGCTCCACCATCGTCTAGTGCGCGGAGGTGATTGAAGGGAAACACGGCAACACTAAAGCCCACCGCCCCCCTGCAGCATGTCTCTGCGTGAGAATAGAAAGCGGGAGGAAGGGGGTCGTCGTGCCCCGGAATTCAGCGTCTTTTCCCTCTTCTCTAAGCCAGCAAAGGCACAACCTCGAAGAAGATTTGCCTCTTTCTCTGAGTATGGCCACTTCCGTTCCTTCACCAGCGTGAGAAAGACAGAGAGGGGCGAGAGAGATGGAAGGAGAGAGAGAGAGTGTGTATGTGCGTGTCAGACACCTACACCGAGGCCATGAGCGGGTCGGCATAGTCGTCTCAGTCCATCCGATTTCTGGCGTCTGCGCCATCGGGCCGCCCACACCGAGGCCATACCGGCGGGAGTAGAGCGCGCCCTCTGCACAAGAGCGTCGCTACGCGCATACGCTGTGCTTCTGCACAGACGAGAGTGCGGTGCCACCCGTCCCTCTCCCACTCCGTCTCACCGGATGGAAAGATGAAGGGGGTCGAAAAGGTCGTGGAGACGCACTCTAAAGAGAGACCGAGAGAACACATATGGATAGTGAAGGGGGCGAACACATCGCTGGCGCACCTTCAGTGATAAGTGCGCGCCACAAGTGCACCTGCCAAGGAGGATGAAGAAGGCATCCTCGTGGGCGGAAAACCCGAAATAAACTTTCATCGTGCACTCCCCCCGGTCGAGGTCGTGGAGCCGCTAATCTACAGAGCAAAATGCCACCCACCCACCCCATCAGCAACTAAAATCCACCAGCAAAGGAGTGAAGCACAGCACACCTCCGCAGGGCTAATGCACCCGCACTTGCAGGCTTAGGGAAGAAGGAATAAACGTAAGAGAAAGAAAAGAGAGGGCGCGCGTTCGTCGTCAGCGCACCCTGCCTACGGCGCGCCTCTCCATCCCTTGATCGGCTCGGCGTACGTACTGCTTGGCGAGGGCGAGGGCGAGAGGCTCAGGCAACAATACAAGAAGAAGTGCGGAAGGAGATGCCGGGGAAGCAGCGCTCTACAACATGTAGCGTGCCACAGGAAGGCATCATGATGTCCGTGTTAATGAGGTCACGTTACACACACAGAGAGAGAGAGAGCTGATCCGCTTGCCTACCGCTCCTTTCAGCGCAAGCAAGATAGAAAACGCATGGGTGAGGTCCCACACCCTCAAGCATTGAGTGCGCCTCTGTGCTCGATCCCCATGCACTTGTTGTGCGACTGGCTTCCACAGATTGCGCGGGCCAATGCAAAGGTGCCACGCTGAGAAAATGCCCAGACATCCAAACAACCCTTTTTAGAATAGCGGAGAAACGACACAAAAGAAAAAATAGAAGGGCGCCAAGAGGGGCGCAGGAGTACAACAGCTGATGTGCCCACCCACTCCAGCATTGCTAATAGACATCACGGAAGGACATGAATGGGAGCGGCCCACTAAACCCGGTAAAGGCACCACGACATGCACCGACACACAGGTAGAGCGCCTTTGCCACCTTCAGAGCAACGCTCATCAGCTCCTCCTCCTAAAATAAAACGCTCAACACAGCCAAAGAGGCATGCATAAGCTGCAGCTGTATGTGCCCATTCCAGCACGAACAAGCTAGCAAGGACGCACCGACAGCTACAGCCCACGCATGCCGCTGTGTCACTACGGCTACACTCGCATCCTCTACGGGCGAACCGTCGGCCACCCGATCGGGTCATGCGTCCCAACAGCCTCCCCCCACGTCCCTCCTCGTCCCCCCATCGCATGCACGCTGCGCAACGGCCGCCAGACCCACTCCACTGGGCTGCACGCCTCCGTCCAGTCCGGCAGCATCCAGCGGCCAGCCCCAGGGCGCACGTGGTGGCGTCTGTCCCCCGGCTCACAGAGAGTGCTCCAGGCGCATGCCGGGCGAGCCCAAGGAGGAGCCGGCCAGCCGCGCGGCAGGGCCCTCGGCCACCCCGCAGCGGGGCGTGAAGACCCGTCGCGCGGGAGTCTGGACGCCGCGATGGTGCAGTCCGCGCCGTCCTCGCCGTGCATCCAGCACCCGTGCCCCGTCAGCCCACATGGTCGGACGTACAAGATGCCGCGCGCCTCGCACACATGCGCGGTGGCGCCGATCCGCCTGCGTCCCTTCGCGCCGATCCCTCTTGCTCGGCTGGCCCCCGGCTCCCTGGTGTCGACGTAATGCGCCATGCCAGCTCCGCTTGACAGCGCGCGAGCACCATGCTCACATCTCGAGGGGGTGCTTGGGACCTGCTTCAGGCCAACGCTGCGGTCGGTGGCGGGCGTGTCTGGATGGCTTGCACGCGTGTGCCGCGACAGGCGGGGCGGTGCCATGCGTCCGTGGTGGCAGGGGGCCGGTCGGTGGGTACGCGTCGGTGCGCAAACAGCCCATGCGCTCCTATACCTGCCGGATCGCCGGCACGACCTGGGGTCAGCCCCGGCAAGCGCGACCACGGCCGCACTTCTCATCGGCACAGCGCCAGCCCAGACCTCTCCGCCGACACCAAGAGTCCGCAGTCGTACCCGAGGGCAGGCTGCAGGCTCGTGGCCTCCCTAGATGAGGGGGGTGGAGGGGCGAACCCTGACACCACGGCGAGATGGCCGGCATCATCAGGGACAGAAAACAACGAGTGATACCCAAACAACAAAGAAAGAAGAGAGCAAACGATTTCATAGCGCTTCAGACGTAGCTGAGTGCCGACAGAGCCGTGCGGGCGCATGCAGCGCGCGGCAGACGTACAGCGGCCGTGCGCAAGGGAAAAGAAAAAGTGTAGATCGGTCAATATCCAAAGGCGAAAAAGGGGGGAGAATTCTGTAGCGATTCAAACTTTTGCCCCTCAGCCCCCCTTAGCCAATAGTGCTGCCGCATCCTATGCGCACACGCCCGTCAGGACCGCGGATCTGAAACGACGCCACTGCCACGTCCTCGAGCTGCGATGTCGAGAAGTCCCGCCGGTTGTGAAACACCGGTGAGCTGGACAACAGCTGCATAAGTCGCACTCGCAGCTTTCCTGACGTTGTCACCGGTGTGGAGGAGACCAAGCCCACTGTGAAAAGCTTGTTGTTCATCTCGCCCAGCGAGCGAGGAATAACATAGTACGGATGCACCGAGGGCTGAAAGGTCACACGGAGCGCTGTGTCCCGGCCTAGGATGAAGCTCAGTTGTTCTGTGTGGATGTCTGGGTTGGTGGAGCAAACGTGCCGAATGCGCTGGTCAGCCGGTGGGTCACTGCCGGCGTCGTCGCATCCCTCATTCTCACTGCGACGGCTGCTGACAGAGAGCATCAGTGGACGTAGCGCACGGTGCGGGTGATCTGCAGGTATGCCGCGATCGTCCTCCTGCGACAAGATGCAGTATGCCTCCACAGGACTTGCGTCCTCACTGGAGTCGTCGACACGCACCTCCAACACGAAAGAGGGAATCCCGTCAGTGAAAGAGCCTCGCACACGGCAGTCGTGCGCCCAATCCCAACGACAGCAACACACTCCGCCCCCCTCAAACATTGCTAGCGCCTCAGACCAGTCCAGCCACAAACTCGCTTCCTCCGGCCTGCCATCACCGTCCACCCCGCACAAAGCGGCTAGGTGCGGCTCCTGCTGCCATAGTGCGCTCTTAGCGTACCACAACCCGCTGCTGTCCATCTTCAAGGTGGGGCAGCGAATCTGAAGAAGGCGAGAGCCGCCGTGCCGAACAAGTCGCAGGACCGTGTACGACATACCAAACACCACGCCCATCTGCGCTGCCTGGGACTCGGCCGGTCCGTCGTCCGGCAGGCTCAGACACACAAGGTAGCCGCGTTGGTGCACCTCCTCTAAGAAGACAAAGAGCTGCTCGGACTGTGGGCTGTAGGACGTAGGCTTACTCGCGCAGGCACCGGTGCTGTCCTGCGCCACCGCCGCCCACTCCTCATCGAACCGAAACGTTGGATAGCCGGTGAGATCCTGCAGTGCCTCGAGCGGATCACCGCACTGAATGGCAGCGTAAGAGCCGTGCAGCTTCGCGTACGCCTTTTCCAGCAGCGGGTACCAGAGCTTGCGCAGGTCGTGCGAGCAGCGCCCCAGGTCCGGGCCCTTGAGCGACGCAGGCAAGTAGCTATCGACAACTGTCGATGTCCACCAGCCGCCGTGGTTCAGTGTGACACGGTACGCCCCGGCCGCCCGCTCACGGCTGCCGGCATCCGTAGAGACGGGGTGCCGAAAAATTCGAACGACGTGCGTGGGGTACTCAGCGAGAGAGCAAGCGGCACTGCATAGGTACGCATCGCCGCCTTCCCCCGCACACGGGTCTGTCGGAAGCACCGCGCGAGCAAAGAGGCACGCTTCAGAGCGCTGTGTGGCGGGAAGGTACTCGAAGGGACGCCGCCAGGGTATATCCCAGAGAAAGAGGTCATCGACACCTTTGCGGTAGAGCGATGCGCTACAGGGCGGGAAGCCGGGGTCCACAAAGTGCTGCCCATCCGAAGACCCCTCAGCAGCGACAGCAGCGGTCCATTTGCTGCCTTGGGTCGCACAACACTCCAGCACGTCCTCGGTAGTGAGCAGCGAGACACTCGACTTTCCTGTCTGGTAGGCGAAGTGGTTCAGCAGAGCGCGCGCAGACACGGTAGAGGCAGTCGCATGGGGGTTCGTATAGCTGAAATCTACAGGTACGGCGGTAGACCGATTCTTAAAGCCGTTCACTTCACCTACAAGCAGCACCTCCGTCTCCTGGGGCCAAACCATCACCTGCGTCTCATACTCGCCCGACGCCCGCTGGTGCACCGATGCGTGAGGACCGGCCGTGATGACGGAGGAGGCGCCGACAATATACTTCACATGCATCGTGTACTGCTGCGAGTCGTTGTAAAACAGCCACGACCCATCGGCTGCGGTGCAGCGGTAAAGACTTCCACTCTTGAAAACCGGTGTGTAGCAACCAACGACGGTGGGCTGTCCGTAGCGGTACGGCTGCAGTTTGCAAGCGGCGTCGTACGGATTCAGGTAGGGGCACACCTTCAGTGGATCGATGTGGGCCTCGCCGAACTCGTCTCTAGCAACCAGCGAGGAGACGCCGCGGGTGGTGCTGACGCTGGCTGCTGTCGCCGCAACTCCGTTCGAGTTCGACGGTGACAGAGTGTTGGTGGCTGACGCCTGTGATATTCCTCTGGTCATGGCAGCCGCTATGGCGGCGCTGTAGAGGTGCTGCTGCTCCGCCTCCAACCGTGCGCATTCCTCCTCCAGCTCTTCCAGCTCCTTCTCCTGCTGCTTGCAGTACAGTATGTAATGGCGAATAAGGTCGTACGCGTCGGCGTCGCGCACGTCGCTCGTAAGAAACGCAAAGTCGCCGCTGTCGTCGCTCGTGATCTCCGAGGCAGACAGGTTCCCCTGCAGTGCGAGGCTGGTACTGACACGATGACTGGCACGGCGCCGAACGCCTTTGCTTGATACCTCCAAGTCAATGGGGCACCCGCTGTTACTGTGGAAATTTTTGAAGGTTGGCAAGAAGCTAGCCCCCAACGTTGACGTTAAAGACGTTGCAGAGAGACCGTGAGCCTGCGCTGGCGTGGCACTGCCCGTGGTGATTGCAGCCAGCATTTCACTCGCAGAGTCTGAGGAAGAGAAAGGTGATGCGGACTGCTGCAGATACTCATCCAGCATGGCATCTGTGACGACGTCTTCACCACAGGTGGGCAGGATGACACTTCCGTCCATGGGCATTCGATACGGGTGTGCGTGTATCGTTTGGGCCGGTGTTGTGACACCACGAACTGCCGAAAAGGAAGCAACAAAGAAAAAGGCACAGGCGGCGCTGTCGGGAAAACGCGGGGGGTATGTGTGATCGCCACAAAGAGGAGGCGGCTCGGAGGTACGCAGACACGCACACTCACACACACACACACACGTCGAGGCAGGCAGGAGTATATCGGCACGGCTCCTTCCCCTCTTCAGTGCTCGGGGGGAGGGAAGGAGGGTGCAGATGTAGGCGTTCGAATGCGTAGCGAATGACAACACGACACGAACAGAGAGACGTCGACAGGGATGGGCACGTATAGGTGATGAGTGGCAGCGGTGGCGCAAGAGAGAGAGAGCGCAGAGAAGAAACATCGCCGAGGAGACCGCAATCTCCCGCAGATGACCAAGCCAAACGAGTCATTTGACTTCTTTCACTGGGGGAGAGAGGGCAGGCGGAAAAGCCATGAACATCCACGACAGGAGTGATAGAGCTACACGACGCATGCATCGTCAATAGAACACGAAACATCTGCAGGAAACTCTGTTGCTGTCACCCACACAGAATAAACACGCAGACACCGCCTACCATAAAGAGAGGGAGGAAAAGAGGCGGAGGGCCTCAGCGCACACACAAGATGTCCCTCACTCCTTTCCCCACCCTTCACGATTGAGCATTGTCTTAACAGCTCACCGAGAACATAATGACATCCAGGTAAAATCAAAAATAGAAGAGAGAGAGACGTACAGTGACATGATAACAACGCACACATACACGCTCCTCGCGCTACTCCACTGCCCTTGTGAAGGGAAAGGCAGAGGAGAGGAGGAAGAAAGAGAGGAAAGGGAGGAAAGGCTCGCGGCTGACAGTGGAAGAGAGCATGCGACGTGCGTGTCTCAAGAGGCAGCGACACCCCGATACTCGCCCAAGCCGTAGGCACTGGTCTTCCTTTCTTTTTCTCACCCACCGCTCACGTTTGGCACCGCCCTCCATCGCACCACCTTCCCTCTCATACCTCTCCTCCCCCTTCCTCTACAGGTCGTCAGTCCATGCCCTATCCACACATGCCCTCCGCACGAGGAAGAGGGGAGCGAGGGAGAGAATGAAACGGATGAAACTGTAAAGAAGAAGCGAGAGCGTCAGCATGCGTGCAACACTACAAGAAACGAAAGAGTGGACAGCCTTACAAGCGCGACATCGATACACAAATAACGGCAGATCTACCACAACGTGTCGCGGCCATCAGCACCGCTATCGGACCTACGCGCATCACCCGTGGATCGGTACAGGAAGGAGTAGACGAGAAGAGACAGTGAAAACCGAAAAAAAAAAAGGGAAAGGAGAGGCCGCCTTTGCAGAGACGCCTACGAAACGACAAAGGGGAGGACCCCAAAGGCCCCACACCACACGGAAGGCACACGAGCGCACAACGCTACACACACACATCAACGTATCCACTGAAAAGACAGAGGCGGAGAAAGGGAGGGGGCGAGGGAAGAAGCGAGGAGGGAAAGAGGAGCTAAAACAAACCCTACTCCGCCGCACCGACGCCCCTCGACCTGCTGCCCCATCTGCTCACAACGACGATACAATGAAGTACCCATACAAACAAGCGAGTGGCTCAAGCGATGCAGAGACATGAGAAGGCTGATGCCACACGAGCATCACCGGAGGTGCACACGCACACAAACTCGAGAGCGAGAACCAAATAAGACAAGAAAGAAGAGAGAGGCTTTCTTTGGCTGATGAATGACATCTCTGGTCTACTCCCCACTGTTCCTGTTCCCGTGGCCAACTTCGGAGGAGGCGTCTCAGCTCTCTGGGGGCGCACAGTGGTGGGCCTGTGGGTTCCATGTGAGTCCAGTTCATTCAGCACGTTCCTTGGGGGTGCGCGTCTCTGTGAGCACACATTTTTCGGTGGGAACCAGTGGAGAACTAACGTACGATGGCAAACGAAAAGGGAAAGACGGAGCGAAAAAGAAACTACCACAGCAGCGATTTTGGCAGTACAGTGCCGCACACACCGCGCCACCTCCAGCGAGCAGAAGGGGGGAAAACACGAAGAGGAAAAGTAGGGCCCCGATGCTACCGCCCTGCTGGTGGGTTGCGCCATGAGAGGAAGAGCAGCCAGCAGCCCCTGCCGGCAATTTCATTGCTTCAGCGGATAAGAGAGGGGGGAGGGGGCTCAACTTAAAATACTGCAAAATACGCATAAGAGGAGAGGGGAAGGCAAAACATTGACGAGTGAGCCAATGAAAAGAAGCGAGAGGGGTCCATGACGCAGTCACAGGTGAGAGCACGCGTGTCTCTCGGTGCGTGTGTGTGTGGGTGGGTGGGTATGCGTGTGCTACACCTCACATCGCGCTCCTTACAGCTTTCCCTCAACGTTATCCCTGCTGCACATATGCTCATCCATCCTCGCCTCCGACCTTCTTGCCCTCTGCTGTGAAGAGTTACCTCCCTCCACGCCCAACCACAACGCCGACGAGTCATCACTCCACTGCTGCAGTCCCGTACAAGATTGAGGGTGAGGCTTCGGCCACCAACTCCGCTGCTGCTGCTGCTTAGGCTAGGGTGTGCACTTCAGGCGGCACACGGTTAAACCACTGTGGCGGAAACGTACGTCACGGGGGCCTTGCCAGGGAGGTGCATTTGACACTCCACCTCGACCGAAGGCAGCTCCTCCGAGTTGTAGGCGATGTAATTGGTGAAGGCGCTCGAGTCGCTCTCAAGTTGCTTCGCCTCCACCTGCACGTGGCCCTTTAGATCATTCATAGAAATTAGGCCCATCACATACGGGCGGTTGTAGGGCACCAAGATCCCACGGTGGTGCATGCGCGGCACGATGTGGTACCGCTCCCCTGCCTCCAGCGTAACCCACATGGCGACCTCGCGGCCAACGATAAAGTTGAAGTTCTCCGAAGGATTCGCCGGGTTACAGCTGGTGTTCTTCTGCACGCGCTGCAGGCTGCCCTCCTTCTTGGACATAGTGAGCATGATCGGCGCGAAGAGCGACGAGCACTCCTTGAAGTCCACGCCGCGTTTGTCGGGCTGCGAGAGGGTGAGGAGCACCTGGGTTGACTCGTGGGCTGTTATCTCCAGAATCGCGCTTGGGATGGTCTCCTGAAATACGCCCTTCACACGGTAGTCCGTAGCGCCGGTGGAGGAAAACAGAACGCCGCCCCCATCGAAGTATTGGGCGGCATCATCCCAAGAAATCCAGAAGGTGCAATCCTGCGGGTCCTCCTGGACACCACAGAGAGAGCACGCAGCCGGATTCTGCGTCCATTCCTGCGAGCCGTAGCTCCACGCACCAGCCCACTTGCCTGACGAGCGCCACGGGTTGCGTACCTTGAACAGTACGTGGAGCTTCTCGACGATCACGACGCGCTCTACATAGTACGTGTACCCAGTGCGCAACCCAACCTCCGCATAGTGGGCGCTGAAGGCTGCCGGATCGCTCTCCTGCTTGCAGCCCAGATAACTCTTTGAGTGGATGCCAGGAGTGCTGAGCACAATAGAAGCACCAGCGCTGGAAAACTGCACCAGCGCCTCTGCCAACGAGTGCGCCTTACTCGCGTCCGTCACCGCCTCCTCCCATTCCATGTCAAAGCGGTACATTGCTGAGCCGGTGAAGTCGACAAGTGCCTGCAGCGTGTCGCCGCCAGTAACCGAAGCATAGGAGCCGTGAACCTTCGCGTAGGCTTTCTGAAGCAATAAAGGCCACAACTCTGCCGGATCGTCCCACGAGCGCCCGAACACGGGCATGTGACTCATCGTGGGCACGTAGTCGTCCACAATGACGTTGTGCCACCAGCCGTCCTTGTTGAGCATAACGCGGTACGCACCCACCACCTTCTCCTCCGGTGAGCCCAGCGCAAACATGTTGCGGACCACTGCCTCATCTTCCGCCGCAATGGCCGCAGCGCACATGAGCCACGAGTCGCCGAGGCTGCCTTGGTCGAGACACATGGGAATCGCTGGCCCAACAAAGTCGTTCGCCGACATGCGCTTATTCTCCTGCAGGTACTGCGTCGGGCGCATCATGGCCATCAGTGGGAGGGTGCGGCTGTCCTTACCGGCACGCGCGACCGAGTCAGCATTTGGTGGGAACGTTAGGTCGACGTACGGCGTTTTCGACTCCACACAGCGGCACAGAACTGCTTCCTCATCTGTCACGTCTTCGACGAGAGAACGAACAGCGTCTGTCTCTGACTCAGCAGTGTGGTTGGCAGCCGCGCACGCCTCCTTGCGGTACTCCTCACTGAGGGGTTTCACGGTGATATTGACTTTGTAGCCGTTGGGGGTGCCGGAGGCGCAGCAAAGCGTCTGCAGTGGGTACAAGACACAGTGTCCGCATATCCAGCCCGTCTTCTCCGTCTCTAGCGCCATATCACCCGCGGTAATCGTAGATCCCGGACCAAAGCGCACTTCTACATGCGCCTCGTAGTCAACGGAGTCGTTGTACAAGTACCACACGCCGTCCTTTTCGATACGGTAGACAATACCGTCCGCGAAGTAGCACTTCACGTCTCCGCCCACGACAGTGCAGACGTCATAGCGAAAGGGGCAGGTGCTGTTGTGGGCGCAGACGGCTCGGGTGCGCTCGATGCGTGGGTCCACCACCACCGTCGTGCTTCTATGCTTGGGACTGAGGGGTGCATCAGGCGTTTCCACGACCGTCACCTGCTTCACAGGCTCTGGCTCCGGCACGGGATCTGGCTTCACCTCCTTCGACTCCTTCGGCTCCTTGGTGTCCTTAGAGTTGCAGCACCCCATTCTCTATCGACACGGTTGTAAAAGCTGTGGTGACAATGATGATAGAGGAGAGGGGGAATGATGATGATATCTTTAGTGTCTCACCTTGTCCGGCGAATGCGTATGGGTAGTGGGCGATAAGGGGTTGTGCGGGTACCTGAGTATGGCCACTTCCGTTCCTTCACCAGCGTGAGAAAGACAGAGAGGGGCGAGAGAGATGGAAGGAGAGAGAGAGAGTGTGTATGTGCGTGTCAGACACCTACACCGAGGCCATGAGCGGGTCGGCATAGTCGTCTCAGTCCATCCGATTTCTGGCGTCTGCGCCATCGGGCCGCCCACACGGAGGCCATACCGGCGGGAGTAGAGCGCGCCCTCTGCACAAGAGCGTCGCTACGCGTATACGCTGTGCTTCTGCGCAGACGAGAGTGCGGTGCCACCCGTCCCTCTCGCATTCCGCCTCACCTCCCCGTGTCGCCAGTTGCACCCTTCCGTGTTTGATATGGAGGATGACAACTCGGATGATCTGCGGGGGTTTTCGCTGGATTTCATGTACCGGACACCTCGGCGCGCGTGTAACAAGTGAACCAATGGAGTCATGGGGCTCCTCGTTGGCTGCATTATTGTGTGTGGGTGTAACCTTTACGCAGAGCAGCGAGAGCAGAAGGGTTATCCGCATAAAGGGCAACCGTGGCTCCAACAAACAAAAATGAAAACAAGACCTCAGCTGTGCAGCGCAGTGCTCGGTGCTGTGCTGCATTTATGCTGTCGGAGGGACTGTGGCGTCAACGCGTGCCCGTAGTGGCGTCTTTCTCGGTCACTTGGCTTATGCACGCGGCACTCCATCCGTCCACTGTCACATAGGAGTAGAGGTGGGCAAACCCCTTCGGTCGTCCTCGTCAGCGTGACGCACCGCAGTGTTTTTGGGCTCGGCCCAGCTAAACCACTCGTTCAGTTCACCCGTAGCACTCGCAGACAGCACGGCCAGCGATGAATCATGCAGCAAGCCGCGTGGCAACTTAGTGAATAGACGCCGTGCCCCTTTGAGAAGTCACCAACATCGATAAGCCGAAATGGGCAGGACTCGGCGTCTCCTCCGACAGCCGTCCTAAGAAACGCTCGAGCTGGCCCACCGTCGGGCCTCGAGCAAATCTCGCGCGCAGCTCTTCAAAAGCATTTTCTCCAAGGTAGAGAGCTGCCACCTTTCGGCCGTAAGCGACCCCTTCAAACATATACCTAGAGGGCATGAGGAGAACTTTAGTCTTCCCTTTGCGGAGCGCGCCGTCTCCTGGTCCCTCGGAGGATCTCTTGTGCCTGCGAATAGCCCGCACCGTGGGCAGAGGCTGCGACGCTGTGCCTGCATTGTTGCACTCCAACTACGAGATGTACAAATTCACCTCGCGCTTTCTTCGAGCTGCGAGGCGCTCACTTTCGGGGCGGCGGCGCACATTTGCGTCGGCGGTGAGAAAAGGCGTGCAACAACGCTCCCGCCTCACTTCGCTGCATCGAGTGTCTCCACCATCCTCCTCCACCCGCGCTGTTAAGCCCGTGATGGTGGCATCCTGATTAGCTGCTGTACTGCGGAGAGTGGCTCTCCGGGTACCGTGTCTCCGTTGGCTCCTGCTGCTGCTGCCACTCCCCATTAAACATCAACATCGTAAAGTACATCGCCTGCTCGTCGCGGGAATATGCGCTGCCGAGGATGCACCCGCGCAAATGCCGCGTCTATGTGAGGAGGAGGCTCAAGACAGTGTGCACGGTGAGCACACTGACGCCGCTTTCTCGTCGCGCCCGTCAAACCCGTCGTCGCAGATCATTGCGAACACAACAACGAGGACCTGCACCATGCACGAGCCTGAGTTAAACGGGTTAACTCTGCGGATGTGGACAAGGTGGGCGCTCAGCAAGGTTCAGTTCACGTCGCTCTGAAGCCCATGATGCCAGAAGCGGCAGCCCCTCCTTGTCTAACAAAAAGCGCACTCCTTGGGCCGAGAATCGCCAGGTTGTGCTTCCACCCCCACGGCTTCGACGAGTATGGCATCGAAGGACGGAAGCGGGAGCCGTTCGCTGCCAAAGGTGCCGTGGTGACCTGCGATACGGTCTGCTGTGCTCCGATCTGCTCGTCTTACGATACAACCTGGAGGAATGAGCTGGCAAAAGTGGTGTCCCTCGTGCTTCGATTATGTTGCCTTTAGTCAGCTGGTTGAGCGCGGAGAAAACCTTTCAGAATTGCACCTGTCGATCGTATTGGGGGGAGGGGGGGTGTCAGCCCCCCAATGGTGCTCCTCGAAGGGAGGGAAAATGCGTGTGCTCCCAGACATGCCACAACCCGTTCCAAGCTGGCATCCGCTTCGTCTCCTGGAAGAGGGCTTGGACTGCACCCATAAATCTGCTGAGAACAGCCCCACAGCACGGGTTGTGGGCGGCTCTGTTATGCAATGAATGGACTCCTCGAAAGTCTGTACCCTCTCGCTCAGTGTCGCCATGACTACATCTCCTGAAGTCAGAATTTCCGCGGGCGTACGATGTCCGTCCTTTCCCTAGTCTTCGGAGCCCATGGTGTACTATCGGCGGCCGGTGTGATCGTGGCTCGGCTCTGCGAGCGCGAGAACACACGAGACGTGGCCATACAGGAGAAGCCCATGCGCAACTGATTTTGGGGAATCAGCCCATCGGAACTAAGCGGCAACAGTCCCCCCCCCCTAAGCCCCATGCAGAACACAGCTGCACGCAGGGTACCACTGTCTCGCTTAGTTCCTCCAGTGCGAAGGAGGGAGGGAATAGAATGGGGATCGAATGATGTCTGGCACGATGGATGTGTAGAGCGCACTGCCTTATTCTGTTAGCCCCGCTGGGACTGGCGCCCTCTCGCTTGTGGGCCTCGAAGGGAGAGGAGGAGGTAAGGAAGAAAGAGCGGAGGTGAGAGTTAGTCGTCAGCATTCACTGTCCACGAGACACGCCCACGCCATCCTAGATGCCTAGGCATGCGTGTGTATGGTGGTAAGAGAGGGGAATAGCAGACATCATTCGCTGTGTTGTTCGTTTCGTTGTTGTGGAGGAAAGTAGAAAGAATGGTGAAGAGTAAGGCAGAGCAGGACGTGCGACTGGTGAGGGGCGGCTGCGACGGCGTGACAGCTCCGCTTGACGCACCAACGGCACTCGCAGCGTCCACAGTAAGAATTCAGGAAGCGACTTCAATGAAGGTTAACCGTCGCTGTAGACGCGGTCGTGGCAAACAAACAAATTTAAAAAAGCGAGAAAAGAGGAGGAAAAACGTCATTCGAGGCGACTGAAGTCGCAATGGCGTTGTGTTAAAACTGACCTCTACTATGCCAGAACAGCTCGCACGCATCATGAACGAGGGGGGCGATAGTGTTTCTGGGGAGCTGCCCTCTTCTCTGCGCTTTGAAAAGATGGCTAGGCGCTGGCACCCACCTCTGTAGGTGGCCGCTCAGCCGAGGTGAGGGTAGGGTACACGAAGCAGTACCTCAACACGCACAGGGGTTGGCGACAAAGTGCCAGGCACACAAACAATGAACGCTCACTGTGCGTGCAGCCCGCACTTGCACATTCGTCAGCAGGGGAAGGGGTACTTCTCCTTCACGTTAGTGGCCTCAAAGACAGTGATGCCGGACTTCATGCGTGGAGTGCCGCCGCGCTTCTTGTACTGAAACTGCACATGTTCCGCTTTCTCCCCGACCATCTTGAAGGAAACCACGTTGCGGAACGTCGGGCACGTGTCGGGCAGGCGCACAAACGACACCCGCAGGCCGCTCGCAGTCGACTTGTTGGGAGTCAGCATGCTCAACGTGAAATCCTTCGGGCCATTTCGGTTCGCCACCATAATGCGCGGAATGACGTAGAGCGGAGATTGCGCGGGGTCAAGCTCGAGCTCGAGCCCAACGTCACGGGCAATAATGTACTCGTACCGATCAGGCGGATGCACCTCGGGGTTCTCGGTGCTAAGAGCCACAATCTGCTGTGTGTCCTTCTCTGCGTTGTGCCCCGTTACGCAGATGAGCAGCCCCTTGTACAGCTCCTCCGGGTCCCCGGGACTCCGCAGGCGGCGGTCTTTCTGGGATAAGGTGAAGAACACCTTCTGCCTCTTCTTGAGTTCGATCCTGAGCACCACGGAGGGGATGATGCCAACGAAGCTGCCGGGGAAGCGGTACTGAAACCAGGACTTCTTCACCATACACACCCCGCCACCCTCGAAGAACTGCACCGCGTCCCTCCACTCCATCCAGAAGGTGCCGTCACTCACCTTGCTCGGCTTGCAGGACCGGCGCACCAGCAAGTGCTTCTGCCACTTGTCGCTGTTCTTGCCCCACGCGCCGGTCCACTCGTCACCGGTGCCCCACGGGTTTCGAATCTTCAGCAGCTTCACTCGCGGGATAAGAAACTGACGCACCTTGAGCACCGAGTAGGAGTGGCCGGTGTTCAGCCCCACCGCCTTGTAGCGCGCCTCGAGCGATGCCTCGTTCGAAGTCCTGCTGTCAACGTTGTATGCGCTCGTGTCCTTGCCTGGAGTGCTGATGGAGATAAGATAGCCACTTTTTCGGTAGCGCAACAAGTCCTTGAAGAACTGTGATGCGACCTCTTCCTCATTCGCTGCCGCCCTCCACGTCTTTGTGAAGGCGTACACCGGGAACCCCGTCAAATCCTGAAGGGCGTGCAGGGGATTGCCACCGATAATAGACGCATACGAGCCGTGGATTTTGGCGTACGCCTTCTCCAGCAGCGACACCCACAACTCGTACGGGTCTCCGGCGGAGCGGGCAAAGTACACAACTCCGTTGTACGTCGGCAGGTAGCTGTCGACAATGACGTTGCAGAACCAACCGTTCTTGTTCAGGTACACGCGGTAGCCACCCGCTTGCTCTTCCTTCAAGCGCTTCGACCTGGAGACAGGGTGGCGGAAGATGTCCTTGACCATCGTCTTGCTCTCCGCCACGACCGCAATGGAGCACATAAGCCAGCAGTCACCGAGGTGCCCCTGCTCAATGTCGTCAGCGTCCACGCCGTGGCGGAACAGTTTGATCTCCTTGTGCGCCATCGCCGGTATGTAGTCTTTCGGCCGCCTCCACGTGATGGAGGTCATGTTCGCCACGCTGTTCTTGTCGTGAGGTCGCTGCAAAGACGCCTGTGACGGATGGAAACTCATGTCAACGTATGGGATATTACTCTTCCTGCACCTGTACAGGAGCTCCTCCTCATCGTGGCTCACCCCAGCCACGCCGGCCACCTTTTGTGTCTCGCTCAGGCACTTCGCCTTCGCCTCGCGGTTGATCCTCTCAATGTAATTCGGGTCCAGGCCGCGAGATGTCCTCGTAGCGCTGTACATGATCTGCGTCTTCTCGGCAAACTTCACATACGGCAGTGTCTCCAGCGGATAGACGACGACAGTGCACTCCGTCCCACCGGCGGGTGTCGTCCTCACCTTCGTCCGTCCATGCGCTGTTTTGTACACGGCAGTTGTCTTATGGAAGGTGAAGATGATGTGCATTTCCATATCTAATGTGTCGTTGTAGAGGAACCACTTGCGCTTGTCCACCTCCACCCGGTAGCATCGGCCATCCTCAAAGAGGGGGTAGCAGTCCCCCTTGACTGCCGGGCCGCCATACTTGAACTTGTGCACCTTCGTCTGGAGATAGCGCTTCCTCGCCTTACTTTTGGTGCTGCTGCCACCGCAGAGCCACCCTGGCCGGCGAAAGCGCATTGGTTGTGGGAGCAGGTGGAAGCCAGAGGAAGAGATGGGAAAGCGAGACACCTGCCGTGTCGTGTGCAAGCAGATCCACGAAGAGGCAAAGAGAGAGGAGGTAACACCAGTGGTGATGGAGACGCCAAAGAGGCTCACTAACGACGATTCAGGCAGCAACGCATAACACTTTTACCTTTCCACTAGCTCATTCGCTGTACTACAACACGAGCCATACTCCACCTTACCCCGTCTCCGGCACACGCCCATCGCGTGGTGCAAAGCGGCCGTAGACACGCATTATAGCAATCCCCATCCAGTCACCTGCGCATAGCCTCTGCACCAAGCCCTACCCGCCACTCGCACCGCAGGTCGCCTCACAGTCGCTCCCATCATGCTGGTCGCCATCTGGGGCATCCCACTGAGTGGTTCAGGCTCCTTACACCAGTAGATAGCGAGGGCCGGGTGAGATGTGTTCGCCACGGTGGCACTCGGCCTATCGCAGGGGTAGTGCAAACCATGTTCACTGTCACAGGTCGCTCCGACCCAAAGTCGCGCAGGACCTGACCGCCAACTTCAGTAACGACGCATCGTACTAACGACCCCTACGTCGTGGATACCTGGCCCTGTCCTCACCAGAGGGGCCTCGGGTATGGGCGGGGAAAGGGGCTGTCTTGCTTCTCCCCAAACAGGGCGGGGTGTTGAGCCCTGGATGCCACGCACTGAGGAGTCCACCGTCCACGGAGGTACCACAAAAAAGCGCATTAGTGAAAGGGGGGAGGGACACAGACGCTGTGCACGAGTCGTCATCGCTGTCGATCAATCAATGAAGCGTTGGAGTTCCAGGCAGAAGAAAGAGAAAAGCGGCGTGTGCTATCACACCAAGTGGGACAACAACCGCGACATGACCCGAAGCACCGCACCGCTACTGCGCAGCGACGACCACTTTCCTTCTGCCTGCCTTGAGGCGCTCCTCCTACAGGGGTGGAGGAAATGAGCTGATGGAGCTCCTTACGATGATATCTCAAAGCCTCAAGCAGCAGCAAGTGAAGGTAGGGCCCTTGCACGCTAGAATACCCGCCGCACCACTGCGCTGGAGTAAATGTGGGGAGCGACCCTGAGACAGTCCGCTTTCTCCGCTCTCCTTGCCACTGGACAGAAGAGCAGAAGCGCTGCCACGGTCCCCTCGCTTGAGAACAGGACAACGGCGCCCTCTCTCCCTCCCTCCCTCCCTCACCCTATAGCGCTGGTGAAAGGGGGGTCCCTTACGTAGAAAACCTCAATCTCGCCTCTGATGCGCATTGCCGAAGCGCCTCCGGGAAAGGCAAACAAGAGAAAAGTGGTGAAGAGTGAAGAGGAAAAACGGCAGCAACGACCGTAGCGAGCGGGCGGAGATTAACAGCAAAGGAGGGGGAGAGGGGGGGAAGAAGGAGCCAAGAGACGTACCACAGGTAGAGAGAGAGGAGAAGGGGGAGGAGGGTCAGTCAGCGGCATCACAGTACAGAGAGAGCAAAGAAGGGAAAAGGGAAGAGAAGAACGGCGAAGGCAGAGGCGGAGAGAAGACACGTGAGACGGCTGTGTTTGCCCAGCTACTAGGCGGGGGGGGGGGGGCAAAGAGGAGAGGAAAGGGGGAGGGGAGGTGAGGCGGCACAAGCGCCGCCCTTTTCCTTTGCTCCTCCGCACGCACATCCGCCTTTGATCTCCTCGACAGCGATAGCGGCGCGCAGGGCGACACGAGAGCAACCCCCACAAACATGTTGTCGCCGCGCCTCCTTGGGGCGCTGTCAATGCTCTCTCCCCTTCTTCCGCTTTTCTCCCTGCTGCATGAATCCTTCAGCGGATGGGAGAGAAGTAGCAGCAGTAGCAGTGCAAGCGCGCGCAACCCATCACACCCTCCTCAACTCCACACAACAGACCACGCACATAACACCTGTAACACGTCAGCCTCTCATGCGCAGCCCATTCTGCCATGTAAGATACACTGCCGGTGCCACCACCGCTGCTGTGTTGTCAGCTGGGGTTGGGGTGATCTGCACCGTCCCCGAGGCACCCACCCACACATTCACGAGTGGAAAGGCAGCGTAGGGGAGAGACAACTGCGTCGCAGATTCCGGAAGCCGATTTGTGACGAGGACATAGAAGAAGGGGTGGCCGTGGCGAGTCATCCAGTCATGGAGATTTTCCAAATAGGAGAGACACGAGGCGGCAGCGGTAGCGACGAGGACGTCGGAGTGCCGCCCGATCCGCTTGCCGCGGCAATCTGCGGGCGCCGTCACTTCAAAACCATCGTCGTCAACGAGCACCAGCGTTGGTACTGCTCGGGTCGTGCGAAAACCCATCATCTCCCGCATCGCCGCTGTCCATCCTTCCACGTAGATGAACTCGATGCGGCCGAGAGTCGACTCGGGCAAGGAGCGCAGTGGAGTGAAGGGCTGCGGCACCTTGGAATACAGGGTAGACTCCTGGCACAGCACTACTACGCTACCGTCGGAACGCTGGACGGTGTTGATGGCTGCCTGGAAGGCGAGAGACGTCTTGCCCACCGCCCGGGCGCCGTGTAGCAGAAAGCCGTGGCCATGAAGTGGCTGCGGGGGCCTACTGCCTTCAGGAAAGAAGATGCTGGCATCCAGCGAGGGATGCGAAGCACAGTCTCTGAAGGACGCGGCCATATCGAGCCAGCAAGGTCCCACTAAACCTGAGTCTGTGGTGCACTCCGATTGATGTATCAGAACAGTGCTGAGGCATCTCTCAGAGATGGAGAAGAAATGAGGGTGACAGAGAAAAGGAGGTGAAAAAGAGAGGGACGGCACCACGGGGGAGGGGGGGCTGCACTGCACCACCACTTCGACTAACCCTCGCCCGCCTCCCATGAGCCCGTGGACACCCAAGACTGCCTCGGCAACGACCCCTGAATCGCTACGACCGCTTCAAGGCCTTCTGTAAAAATGGAGTACGTACAGGGCAGAGGACCACAGCCCGGCTACATTTCACTGCCATCCACCAGATGGGAAGACAAGCGGCGACTCCGCAGCGCTACCATGTAAGCAGTCGCCGCAGGTGAAAGACTCGAATACCCCACAAGCCTTTCATGGGCACCAGCACCAAGATTTTCTGAGGAAGACGCTGTAAGCAGCTCGCATCCGGCGTTGGGTCGCGCATCATGACTCTGTTAGAGGGGTCCAGAGAGAGCTGGGTCGGTTCACTTACCACCAGGGACCACCCTCGCTTCTGCAGAAGCTTCCACACAGCGTAGAAGATGCAAACGATAACCTCAAAGAACACCATATTGGCGGTGTACATGGAAAGGTTTGGCAACCTCAGCAGCTCCGCTGCGTGTATGCGGAAGTCGTACAGCGTGTTGCCCTGAGCATCCTCTGTTTGGTTGAAGTGGAAACCTGCGTAGAGTGCCATGAGCGGCAGCGCACAGAAAATGTTCATCGGCGACACCGCCACTCGCTTGCACCGCACATCTCCCGGACGAAGCGACGGGAGAATATGGAGGTAGGGGCCGAGCTGAGAGCGCTCACGTTCAGCATGCCCCATGCGTCTCCGAGCTCACACAGCGTCGCTACGACAGCGGACAGGGTCACCTACTTCTCCAGCGGCGCGAACACATCAGTACCCTGGTAAGACAGACACGTCAGACCCTGCACATCGGCCATGGACTCCTTGACCGGTTGAGTATAGAAGAAGTACGTGATGTACTCCTCGGCAATGTGTGCGGGCAAAGAGCGGTTGTGGTGCAGGATAGTATCAACACGGTGCTCAGCAGATGCCTGACTAGCAGGCGCTGAGCTGGTAACACAAGAGGCGACCCCCCGTGAGCCCGCGCTGCTGTCCACATCTAGAGGTGCACGTGAAGCCGCCGTCTGCAACGACGGATCGAACAGGTACAACTGCTTCGTAAGGAGATCTGTTGTAATGGCGGAGGGGGCTGGACCAGGGAAGAGCACCTGCAGACCTTTGACTGGGACACGCGGGCGCTGGAAGTCAGCCGCCTGTTGAAGCGCCCCGCGAGGATGAACGCAGCACCATCGGCGACTGCTGGTGGGGAGGGGGAGGGGGGGGGGCGCCACATGAGAGGTGATTGCCCGGTAGAATGGCGGCGGACTACTTCTTTGTCATGAACACATGGACGAGAAGAGACACACGGAGACTGTGATGGTTGGGTGGGTGCCGTGCGGGGTGAAGGGAGCCGAATTGTCTAGTATGACGGCAGCACAAGAGCATGACAGATATGCACAGATAGCGCGCCAGACTTGGCTGGTCGGCAAAGAGTGTAGCACCCACGCTGATGGGTCAGCAGAGGAAGGAGAGGGCAAGACATCAGAGCACGCAAGTAACGGAAACAACAAAGAAATACAAGAGAAGAGGGGCAACAAAGAGACTGAAGAGGGGCAACAAAGAGACTGAAGAGGAGCACAGCAGAAGTGCGGGTGGACCACGCTATTCGGCAAGAACAGGAATCACCCCTTCGACGCACCTCTCTGTTCACACACATACTTGCCACTCCACGACTGTCGGCCTTCTCGATGATATGTCCCTCTTCGCCGGACCATCCTGCAGGAGTGGCAATCAAGAATATGCCCTTTGGTTGCTGTGTTTCGCATTCTGTGGAGAGTTTCTCCAATCACACCTCCCCCGACACCACTTCGCCTTTTTAACAATGAGCGCCCACACGCCTACAGAGGTGACTTCGCCAGGCTCTGTCACTCATTCGTTGTGAGCGTCACAGCGCCGCCACGCTTCTGCCACGCAGCCTCGAACTTCTCTGCGTCCGTTTGCAGAGAGCCGCCACCGACAGTCTTCCTCGCAGAGGCAGCGCTGTCAGGGCCAAAGGCTACTTGGTAGTCCGCGTACAGATCCTTCACAAACCTCACAATGCCTTCACAACGGGGCAGCACCGTCACTAGTGCGCACACCACACAGACGCCGCCCACCAGGTACTGCAGCGCGTGTGCTCGATCGATTCGCTCTTGCAGGTTCCCGAGCACACGGAGGCCGTCATCGTACTCAGGGAAGGGAGCAGAAGGAATCGGCTTGTCGAGGAATGAGCAGAGCGGCTCCCAGCCGTCGCCGTAGCGATACACAAGCAGCGCACTGCGCGGAATCGACATCTTCACACTCTCCTCGTACAACTGCAGTGCGACAGCACGCGGATGTCGCAGTTGGCCATCGTTCGCGTTGTTCGTCTCCTCCTGTCTTTCCCGTTCTGCCGTTGCCGTATCGCGAGAATCGTCGCTGAGGTCATTCACAGGTGTGGCAGAAAGCCCTTTGCTGCCACAGAAGCCTCGCTTCAACTCGGTCGCCTCTGCAGCGAAGGAGCGACGCAAGGCACCGGAGGAAGATATCATGCAGCCTCTCGATTCTCTCGTGCTCAGAGACGACGCGGCCCCGACTGGAGCATCCATCGCCGCTCCGGAAGCATCACCACCAACGACCATCTTGGCTATCATGAGCTGAAAGGCTTTCGTAATTCGATTCTGCGAGGCGCGCTTCGTCGAGATCTGCAAGCGCTCCAGGTATGCTTCGTACTCCTCTGCCCACTTGTCCTTTTCCGTCTCCTCGACCAGGATAATCTTGGTATAACTCGGTGCCTGACTCAGCAGCACGTCATACACCATGGCACCCGGTGGACCAACAACCGCGTCGTAGTCCACCAGCACCTTGGCAGGCAGCGCACTTGTTTTGCCGTCCAGCAGCCGGGACCACGCGATAGGGTGAGTGCTGGCGTGACCTTGCTGGTACGTGGAGCGAAGGGTGTAGGGGGTGTAGCCCAACTTACGCAGTGCCGGCGTAAGTGCTCCGCCGTCGGGCAGCATCGTCAGGCACAGCACCCGAAGGTGCGCAAGAGAAGTACAACGGAGCATTTGTGTCGTACCACCCCTCGCAGAGTGGCGGAGATCGGCCAGCGACGGCAGTTCGAGCCGGTTTGCATGAAGGAGCCCGCGTGGTGTTCCGTGTAGGGCGCCACCTGCGCACAACAACAGCCACCCGTACAGTGTAGACGCACCGGTGTAGTGCAACGGCGGAAACGAGGGCACAAGCGTGTGAAGTACGCAAGGCAGAACCAGAGAAAGCGAGAGCGAGAGCGAGAGAGAGAGAGAGAGAGGGAGAGCGATGGAAACAAATAAAACAGAGAAGAATTTTCGGCAGCAGTCGCTCAACGAACTCTGAGAGAAAAACGCGGTGAGTTGGGCGCAGGCGGGTCCGCTTGGGCGTGGGCTCCTGAGGACACCTGGGGAGATGGCGGGGTGTGGAGTCCGGTACCCGCCATAAAGGAGTGAGAGGGCCGGCTCTCCATGACGGCGCAGCACCCTCTGCAAAGAAAAGGGAAAAGCGTGCGCTCCCCCCCCCCCCCCCAATACGGAGGTGCCCGCGCTACATCGGAAGGGCCAGCTGAGCAATTGGGTAGAATCGTGGGTTGGGTATAGACATGTCTGTACGCGTGAAACGTATCCGAGAGACGGACAAGACGTCACGAGGCAGAAGATGAGGACCTTGCAGCCGAGTGCCCAAAACGCGAAGACGTACACGCGCACACAGTAAAGCAGAGTCAGGGAGGAGGGGAGGGAAAGGGGGGGCAACGGTTAAAGCGCGTCTAATGGACATCCCATTGAGCAAAGAAAGTGAAAAGAAAGCGCAAAATTCGCTGGTATAACCAAAATAAAAGGGGGGCATTCGTGACGGCTCACCGCAGCGTCCTCGCGTGGGTCGCGTCACCATGTCAAGAGAACCACAGCAGCACCAGCAGCAGCAGCAGCGATGTGCATACAGGAATACAATCTGCGCCGAAGCACCTCATCATGTCAGCCCTCTACAGAGGACACGTCCATGACCCTTTGATAGCGCTCTTGGGACCACAGAAACTGCAGATAGAGCATCGCCGGGCGGAAGAGGCTGGGAAAGGACTCGGCCGGAACGCACAGGATGCGTGCACGGCACTCACACACGTACGCTACTGGGAAGGGGCGCCCCTCCATCACCTCCCACCCGCCGATGATGTCGCCCGCCAAAAACGACGCCACCGACGTCTCCTCCTCGTTCTCTTGTTTCTCTCCACTGTCCGAAACACTGCTTCTGACGTAGGCACCGATTTGGCCGTTGAAAATGAGGGAGACGTACTTGCAGGATGCTCCACGAAGACCGATGAGGTCGCTGCCGACCACCTCACGCTCCGTCGTGCAGTTGAACAGAAAGCGCCAGCAAGTTTCAGGAAGGCGCCCCTTGAATGGGGAGACAGAGAACCAATCGCAGAAGTCGCGGAGTGCGTCGCAGTACGGTCGCTGCAGGAACTCCTTGAACGCACGCCGGCTGAGCTCAAACACCTCGCACCCATCAGAGCTGGAGACAACCGCGTGCGTGCGCAGGGGTGTCGTCGCGGAGCGGCACCGCAGCGGAGGAAGCAGTGTCTCTTCGCCAAGCGTGTTGCCGCGGAATACGCGGTAGACGGGCTCGCCAGTATCGCTGTTCACGACCGTGATCTCGCCGGAGACGATAGCGTAGAGACGCCCCGGGACCTCTGGAGGTGTCGCAGCTGTAGAAGAGTCTGCTGTGCTCCCTTCACCGTTTTCTTCACGATGTGGCGACACTCCGCCGCCTGCACGCACCACACTGTGGTGATCCGCAGCGTACTCAACGCGGAAAAGAACCGTTCCAGCTGGGTACCGCTGGTGCGGGGCGAAGCTGGCTATGGAGAGGCCACGTTCCCGCCCGTCCGCGCGTCGATATGTCTGGCGGGGAAATATCTGTTCGAGGAAGAAGACCGTCGCATCGGGGCCCTTGGCATATACATCCTGCGAGGAGTCGTGCGAGAGCTCCCCAGACAGCGGAGACGCAGCGCCACCAGGTTCTCCCTGCAACACCGGAGCATGCATGCTGCTGTTGCTGTCAGTGTCGGAGAGGTTCGACAGGAAACACTGCGCCTTGAGGTTGCGCAGATCATCCTGCACTTGTACCTGATGTAGCTCCATCTCTCGCACGTTGCGACTGCGATCCCGCATGTGCTGCAAATCGTCCCATGAAAGCACGGCGAGCAGGACCTCAATAGGGATGCAGATCAACTGTGCCGGCTGTTGTACCGTGTACGTGTAGCAGGAAGGCATCACTGTCAGCCTCTTCGAGGCATCAGTGCTTTCTTTCTCGGCTGCTACGCGGTGGAAGAGAAGCTCGGCGTCGCCGACGCAGTCGCCGGCGACGAAAACCGCGGTCGGCAGGTGAGCGACGTCTGGGTTCCCACCACAGTGCCGCGGCTCGTGCTCGAGAGTCACGGTGCCGGAAATCAAAAGAAAGAGATCCGTCGGCACCACACCCACCTGCAAGACACGCGCTGATATTTCGCGTGTCACAATCTCTGCCTTTTCGCAGAGGAGTCGTATATGCGCACGAGACAGATGCTGAAGGAGCGGCGACTGGGAAAGGTATTTGATGATCTGGAGGTGCGCGGGATCATGAAAGGTGCGCATGAGCTGCTGGTAGAGAACGCGACTCAGCCGCCACGTGACAGTGGGCAAAGATGCATCGGGCGTGCCCTCGGCGCGCACCGCTGCACCCTCATAGCCGGGATGCAAGATGTAGAGAAGACCCTCACTACCAAAGTAGTCCCTGGCAGTCCACTCCTGTCGCTGGCCCTTCTCTTGCACAGTCATCGCACCGTAATCGTCAACGTCCGCCAGAGCTTTGCCCATCACCACAACGTGGAAAGCGCAGGTGTCGCCTGGCGATACGATCACCTCCCCGGGCTGTGTCTCGTGCCGCTCAAACGCATCCATGATTTCGTGCAGTATCCACGCATCATGGCGGCAGATGGCAAAGAGAGGATGCGTGCACAGGACTTGGCGCAGCAGCACCCACTCGTCCGACGAGGCACCTTCTGAGTCATGCTCATCACTGGCGTTGTAGGGCGGCGACCGCCACCACCACATGGTGCTGGTGAGATCGCGCAAGAGAGTCTCGCCTGACACGCCGCCGCGCCGGCGCCAGACTCGTACGTGCGAGGAAGACCACGTGCCCCTTCCCAACTCATCAGATCCGTCGCCACGCTCGAGCCTCCACTCAGCACCGACTTTGCCCGTGTTGTCAAAGGTGGACAGCACGGAAGCTACGGTGGCGGTATCGCCCTCCGATGGTCCGGGTGGGGTGCGGGGGGATGTGGAAGGGTCAGGGAGAGCATTCAATGCGGGAGCACCCGCGCCGGCCCGTCCTCCCGGAGGGGTGACCTTCACCCCCTCCTCCGGCACGGGGGCCGTTGAATCTTTGCCGCAGCAGACGCCCATCCAAACGCTCAGGTGGCAGGGGCGTGTGCTGCGCTCTGCTCCAGAGGTAGCAACCGGTACAGCGCATAAAAGAGGGCGAAGCACACACACACACACCATTACGCGCCCTCCCCGCAGGTCGTTCGTGTGCGTTTAAACGAGACTGGGAGACTAGAAGAAGAGACAAGGCGGCGAGGCGGTGGGGGTACTAGTGGCGGACACCACACATGACATGACCGAAGCGTCAGAGCTAACATGCACGGGAAAAGGTGCCGTTGAGAGAACGAGGAAAAGAAAGACAACGAAAGAAAGAGTGGGGAAATGATCGGACATCAACAGACTGGTAGGGGGAGTGGTGGACACAGCACGAGGGAGTGCCGATATGAGCACACACATGCAGCCTTGTTGTCAGCTATTGACCTGGTTCGCTGCGATTACCATGGCGCATGTGCACTCAGAGATCGGAGTGGAAGGAGGGGTTAACAACAGAGATCGACTGGAAGGAGTCGGGTACCTGGAGTCGTACGCTTTTCCCCCTACTTGAAGATAATAGAGTCACCGGTCACCGTCGGAATTGACTCCACCTTGTCTCTTGCTCCTCAGAGGAACAAAGAATGCACTCCCAGACTCGACAACGTGCGTGTCTTCGTGACAGAAAGACACGCATGCGCATGTGCACAGTAACGGTGAAATGACAGAATAGTGCCGGCACCCACCAGACCTCGACGCGGCTGAGAAAAAGAAGCGAATCACATCACGGAAGTGATGCGAAGAGAGGAGAGGAAAACGAGCAAACAGCCAAGACAGACGAAAGAAGCCAAATAAGGAATCGATCAGATGAATCAAGGGATACCAAGCGAGAAGGCAGAAATGGCACAGAGGGTGAGGTACAGCACTCGACGAGATACGCGGCTTCACAGGCGGAGGCCAGTGCACCGCGCATGGTGTGAGAGAAGAGAAGATACGCACATAGTTGTAGCCGGGAGTTATGGAAAAGAGAGACTACATAGTGGAGGGGGGAAGGTAGGGTAAGATGTTGCATACAGGCAAGCCCACAAACACGTGTGCAGACACAAGTACGCACGGAGGTCAAGAAGACCGAGGCACCAACAGCAGGCAGTGAGCCATCTGCCGCTGAGAAAGTGGGGGGTAGCGGGCACCGCCTGATGCGGTACTGCCGCCCGACTCTCTCTTTGCTCCCTCTGTCCATCTTGCTCCCACGCGGGCCTTTCGAGTGCCGCGAGAGGACGGAGAAACGACTTCGTGCGGCCCCGACAAAATCGGCAGGTGGTCTGCGCACGTGCAGGCCACCTGCTTGAAGGCGTTCGTGCCGGAGCAGAACAGCAGGGCGCACGCAAGGAAGAGCGGAGGGGAGAAACCGAAAGGAAAACGAATAGTCAAGCCTGCGGGAAGAGATGGTAGGAGCATAACACATTGACCATCAAAATCATCCACCGCAGGAGCTCCGAGGACGGCGAAAACATCGAAGTCTACTGAGAGAGAGCGAGAGACGCACAGCGGGGAAAACGGCACACGAGGAGAGAAAAAAGAGATCCGGAGAACAACAACAACTGCGCAAATCGCCACAAAAAAAGGGGGTGGCGAGAGAGGCGTCGAAGTGTCGGACAGAAGAGACCTTCAGCACATGAGACAGCGGCAGACAACGAACTAAAGAGCAACAGAACACACAAGGCAGGGAACATACCTCTTCACTCATATGTGCCCATTCCAGCACGAACAAGCCAGCAAGGACGCACCGACAGCTACAGCCCACGCATGCCGCTGTGTCACTACGGCTACACTCGCATCCTCTACGGGCGAACCGTCGGCCACCCGATCGGGTCATGCGTCCCAACAGCCTCCCCCCACGTCCCTCCTCGTCCCCCCATCGCATGCACGCTGCGCAACGGCCGCCAGACCCACTCCACTGGGCTGCACGCCTCCGTCCAGTCCGGCAGCATCCAGCGGCCAGCCCCAGGGCGCACGTGGTGGCGTCTGTCCCCCGGCTCACAGAGAGTGCTCCAGGCGCATGCCGGGCGAGCCCAAGGAGGAGCCGGCCAGCCGCGCGGCAGGGCCCTCGGCCACCCCGCAGCGGGGCGTGAAGACCCGTCGCGCGGGAGTCTGGACGCCGCGATGGTGCAGTCCGCGCCGTCCTCGCCGTGCATCCAGCACCCGTGCCCCGTCAGCCCACATGGTCGGACGTACAAGATGCCGCGCGCCTCGCACACATGCGCGGTGGCGCCGATCCGCCTGCGTCCCTTCGCGCCGATCCCTCTTGCTCGGCTGGCCCCCGGCTCCCTGGTGTCGACGTAATGCGCCATGCCAGCTCCGCTTGACAGCGCGCGAGCACCATGCTCACATCTCGAGGGGGTGCTTGGGACCTGCTTCAGGCCAACGCTGCGGTCGGTGGCGGGCGTGTCTGGATGGCTTGCACGCGTGTGCCGCGACAGGCGGGGCGGTGCCATGCGTCCGTGGTGGCAGGGGGCCGGTCGGTGGGCACGCGTCGGCGCGCAAACAGCCCATGCGCTCCTATACCTGCCGGATCGCCGGCACGACCTGGGGTCAGCCCCTGCAAGCGCGACCACGGCCGCACCTCTCATCGGCACAGCGCCAGCCCAGACCTCTCTGCCGACACCAAGAGTCCGCAGTCGTACCCGAGGGCAGGCTGCAGGCTCGTGGCCTCCCTAGATGAGGGGGGTGGAGGGGCGAACCCTGACACCACGGCGAGATAGCCGGCATCATCAGGGACAGAAAACAACGAGTGATACCCAAACAACAAAGAGGCAATACACACATCATTCCAGCGGTGAAGGTCAACTGCAAGGAGGCAACACATCTGCATGCGCAATGTGTCAGACGTCTTTAGCCAAAGAGTTGGTGTTGGTCCGCTCAGTATACACCCATTGCTCTTGCGGTAAGACTGCATACATAGAGAGGGCAAATGGGGTGACCAGACGATGGTGGTGGGAAAGGGGAGAAGGGGAGGAGGTATGAAGGAGATGGCAGATACCCCACTATCAACGCTATGACGAGCCCCACGGCTCCTAAAAACACGTTGCGGCGCAAGCGCACCAGCATGCGCTGAGGAAAACAGAAAACAGAAAGAAGCGACATGAAAGAAAGACGTGATCGGCACAGCGAAGAAGAGGAATAAAAGTGAATGAAAGACTGCGGTGTGCGCAGACGGGGGAGGGGACTCAGCGGGGGGAAATCAGCAACAAAGCAGCCGAATGGGATACATAAGGAGGCCTTCCCGCAGTACACCATCGCGGGAGGAGCCCATTTTGACGAAGGGGTGTGAGTGGGGTACACTGAAGGGAAGGAGGGGCATGTGTCATGAGAAAGAAGCACACCCTCTCAGCAGAGGCTGAAAGGGGAAGCGACTCGGAGGCGTTTCTTTCCCACATATGGAAGGTGGTCGGTAGCAGGGGAGTTGAGAGCGCAGCTCCCTCACGTCTTCGCTGCGGCAGACGCAAGAGTGTTCGAGTGATGCACCTCGGTGGTGTTTTCCTGAAAGAAGTCGATGATGTTCTGCATGAGCGGCGCGGTGTCGCTGTTGACAGTGCCACGAGAGCGAGTGTTTCTCCCTGCGCCTACGACTCCATCTGTAATCATCGAGCTTCCGGCTGCTGGAGTAGAGCTGGCTGATGTCTCTCCACCCCTCTTCTGCTGACCACTGCTAGCCGCAGACCCTCCCCTCTTCTTCAGCCTTTCCTCGTGCTCTAGAGAAGTGATGTAGCCGCACAGCTGATGCTCGACGGCGATCACAACGTCGCGCTTCAGCTGCTCCTCCATTTGCAGCGTCCCCAGAGCCTTCTGCAACGTGACGTTCGCGCGTGCCCTGGAGTAGTCCAAGAGGCTGCGGTCAGACGAGTCCATTCCAGGGCTCCCACTGTCCGTTGCCTTGGTTGCCAGGATGCCGGCGGGCGCATCGCCCCAGCTGTCGTCCTCGTCGTCTGCACCAACCGCTCTGCCGAGCACCTTAGAGTCAAGGGACATACAGTGTACGATGCTCTTATTCTTCGCATCACCACCCACAGCGCCGCTGCCTCGCTGATTCACGAAGGCATTCTCCATCACTTCGCTGTCGAGGCTACGTTTCTTATCGCCTAGCGTCTGCTTCGGCGGGCACAATGAGGGGCCCCTACTAGATCGTGGAGGGCCGCCGCTGTCACCACATAGTGGTGCTTGGGTTGTGTTGAGGTGGTGGCCCTTGCCAGACTCAGGCGGCGCCGCTGGGATCATGCCTCGCATGGACTTGCTGACAGAGATGTCGGTTATGCTGGGCCGCGTGCCGACTGACCGAAACATGGCCTGCTCTCCCACGTACATTGGCTTCAACATCGTGCCGGAGTCTTCCTCTTCTGCGATGACGTTCTGCAGGTTGCTCTGCGTCTGAAAGGGCATCAAGTCAAAGAGGTTCCTGTCCAGTCGGAGAGAGGACAGCATAGAGAGGCTCGACACCGCTCCTTGACCTAGAATGCCGCCAGGGTTGAGGATGTTGTCCAGCGCCTGACCCACAAACGCTGACACCTCGTCAGTGTGTCCGCTGCCAGTGCCGATGCTGTTGCCATGGCTCAGTCGTGGGGACGTCAGTGCGCGGCGACAGCTGCTCGGGTGAGGGCCGTTGTAGGTGATCGGGTTATCATCGTCTACCCCGGGGATGCCTTGAAACTCGCCGCGCGCCGACGTCGTCCGGCGGCTGTAGGCACGCACCAGCGACTCTACGAGCGTGTCAATGCGGTCGACTTGCGGGCTTCGGCCGCTGTTGGCAGTGAGGCCCTTCACGAGTGGGCCTTGGCTTCTCGATGACACACCGCGTGAGGAGCCCGCGTGCCACGGTGGCTCGCGTCCCGCCTCCAACAGTGCACCAGGAATGCGCGACTCACCAGGGTCCACCTTTCCTTTCGCGCGTGGCGCACCATTTTTCTCGTCTGCCCCGACGACGCCGCTGGCTGTCTTGTCGCCATACATCACCATCAGGAAGTCGGTCATGTTCTGGCGAAATTCGGACGCTTCATCACGCGGGATGCGGGAGCTGTTTGGGCTCACCAGAGAATCCTTGCTAAACTGCACTGAAGATCTCCGAACAATGCCGCTATGGGCAGCACTGCCTCCAAGTGACTTGGTATCGGACGCAGGGCGATTCGCACTAGTGGTACGGGGAGGGGCGCCACCTGTTACAGCCGAGTGCCAGCCTTGCGCGCGTCGACTTCCCTTCGTGGTGGCGTCCACTGCCGGGTGGGCGGTCTGCGCCCCACTGGCTGAGACTGCGGCCTTCGTGGCGTTCATGTTAGGGGACATCGACGTCTCCGGCATACTCGTGGCGTCCGGGTCACCGGAGTTAGGCATTTCGGTCGCACCTCGATTTTGCCAGTTTGCACACCCCACACGCATGCAGAGCTAAGGCGGCACCTCTCTCTCTCTACCCCGGCGCGGTGAAAGAGGTGTCCGGGACGTCGCGATCCGTTCAACGACACACAAGCGGGCGTAGGCCTCGCCGGAAGCGAAGCTCCGCCCTGCAGCAGTCGAGCGCGAGGAGGTTGATGAGCGACCAGCGGGGCAGGAGAACTCTCCGGAGAGGGGAGCGCACTGAGGGTCCCCTCACTCCGCAGAAAACGAGCAAAACAGAGAGAAAAAGAGAGCGAGACAGAGAGACAGGCTACACAATGGCCGCGTGCAGAGCGTAAGAAACAAAAGAAACTGAGAGGATCACCGATGGTCCCCTGCGTACCGATCTGCGCACAAAACCCCTGCTGGGGAATGCGGGGGGAGGGGGAGAATTGGAGAAGAGCGGCACGAGAGAGCGCTAGAGAGGTGAACGGGGGGAGGGAGGGAGAGAGGGCTGTAAAGGGTAGAGGCAAAAAGAGGGAGGCGTCACGGCAGCTGCTGTGTAGACGTAAAAGTGCCTGCCAATACTCAGAGTGACTTCACGCAGAGGGTGGGAACATCTGTGGCAAGGTGCATGCACCATGGCATCGTGAGAGCGAGGAGGAGCGAGGGGAGAGGAAAAGGGGAAGCCGTAACCGGCTGCACCCTCGGAAAGAGACCATTCATAGCACGCCACTGCGAGCCGCAGCCACCGCAACGACTCACGTTTGCGTTTCTCTGCGTAAAGGCAAACGACAAAAAAGTGAGGTATGCGTAATCGAAAGCGCTAGACAATACGCCCTGAGCCAATGGATGGATGGATGGATGGGTCACTGATGCTGCCTTCATAAGGGGTGGCGAGAAGGAGAATAGTCAACTACAAACAATTGCTGGTGGGCGCGTGCGCATGCAAGCATACCGGAGTGCAACGCGCGCAGTGGCATATTGCACCACCTACGCAGCTCGACAGCTACACCCACACAGTGAGTCGGCCAAAGAGAGCATCTTCATATAGGTGAGAAACAGTAAACGCGTGTTAGGAGAGCGGTGAGGCTGTGGCGTTGGAAGTTTCGGCAGGCGCCTGAGTAGTGGCCCCGTTCGCCGTGGCAGCAGCAGCGGTTTCCGAGGTGGCGATGGTAGCCACACTCTCGCGCGACGCCACCTCCCTGGCTACCTCCTCCATCGCCATCACGCTCAGCTCCTCCAGGCGCATCGCGCGCCCCAGGCGCTGCTCAGGAGTCACGCTCATGTCAAACAGTACGAGCCGGCACGCCTGAAGCACAATTTGCCGTACGTCACGCTCATTGGCCACCGCCAGCACGCGCAGGATGTCCTCCTCGCCCAAGTTTTTGTCTACAAGGGCCCGTCGAGCAGTGCGCGCACCTATGGTGGTCCAGTGCCACAGCGAGGACGCCGACATGGCCCATGAGGAGTACCAGCTGTCCACCTCTCGTTTCCAACTGTTGCCGTAGAGCTGCTGGCGTGAGGCCAGGTGATACTCCTCCGCCACGTACGATAGAAAGACAGGGCCGAGGGGTGTGGAGACAGCGTCGCGCAGCACAAGGTGGGCAGACTCGAAACCAGATGCGCCATTGTCTAGCCACAAGAGGAGGACCTTTGCAACCCGCAGACGGCGACGCGCGTGCAGCTCGCGCTGCATCTCTGCTGTGAAGAGCACCCTCCCCTCAAAGACAAGGAAGAAGTGCAGCGGCCCTACCAGCGCCTCCAGGAAGGTAGCCCCCAGCAACTCCTTCATCGGGTTTCCCGTCATCTCCGGCACGTTCGCTGGGTCGACGGTGCCGTACCGGTCGTAGGCCACACGAGTGTTCTCGTGGCTGAGGACGTTGTAGATCTTGTTCAGCTCCTGGAATTTGATGGTGGCGTTTGAGTCACTTGGGTTCTTGTCGGGGTGCATCTCCAGTGCCTTGCGGGTGTACGCCTTTCGTATCTCGCCCGGTGTGGCTGTTGCCTCCACACCTAAGAAAGCGTAGTAGTTGACTGGTTCTGTTGCCACAGGCTCCGTCTTTCCCGTGCCCACCCCTTGCGGCGATGGACTAGCCTCCGCACCCTCTGCCGAATCGCTCGGCATCATGGTTGGTGGCATCGTGGGCCGCGAGCCGTCCTTCTCCGCCTTCTCATACGCCTTGCGGGCTTCGCTAAGCAAGTCCTCGTCTGTCTGTGGCAACCCCTCGAAGTCTCTAGGGAGGTTCACCCGCACCCATGCCTCTGCGTTGCTGTCCCAGTATGCCTCACCCTTGCTAACCTCGCTCACAGCGCTGCGGGTGTTGCTGACGCCGCGCACGATCTGCCGCACACCAGCGTACGCGCCGTAGCCAGTCAACCCAACAAAGCCCGCCATACCGGCCCCAAAGCCCTTTGCCATTCCACCCCACCCGCCCTCCTTGGCGCCACCGTACGTGCCAGCCACGACGCCGGCCAGGCCAAGCCCAATGCCCGTAGCAGTATTCCGAAGGCCGTCCGACAACCCTTGCAAGGCGTGCTTGGGGTTTCGACTAGCGAAGAGGCTCGTGATCTCCTCAAAGATGGGGCTGTCCGTCTCCCCCTGAGCGAGCGCTCCTCCACTGTCACTGGCTGCTGGGGGGGAGGCAGCTGGTGCGTTCGACGTCGGCGCACCTGTGGACGGCGGCGGCGCTGGGCCACGTGCTGGGCTGCCGCCCTCGGCTGACTTTGCCGTTGGTCGCTCCATAGCCGAGGGTGCGTCCTTCTGCGGCAAGGCCTTTACGCGGCCGAAGAAGAACACGATCGCGACGAACGCGGCAGTGAGAAGTTTCCAGTTAGTCAGACACCAGCTGATCAGGAGCATGCGCCTGTGCCCTTGCCGCTGAGCACAGCAGAGGGGGGAGAACGAAGGGAAAACAAAGAAAATAAGAGGAAGGAGGCAGAGAAATGCCCTACGATGCGCACGCGTTGGTATTGCGTGTCGGTGATGTTCCGCACGGCACAGCGCGAGAAGAAGTCGAATGGGGCAACAAAAGAGAAAAAGTGGCGGTGGACGCTGACTCGCTATGGAGAGAGGCAGAGGCGATAAACGCAGGTCGGAGGAGAATAGGAAGCGCCACAACAACCAAGAAAGAGGGGGTGGAGAGAGGGCGCTGTCGCAGGTGCGCACACTTTGTGAGCAAGGCGACAAACAAGATCAGCAAGCCCCATAAAGCACCAGAGGACGTGAGTCCTTTGCTGTTCAGTAGGCTCCACTCAGCATAGCGAAGGTCGCAGGTGAGCAGCTGGGTTAAGTCAGCCGTGCCCTTCGAGTGCAAGTGCATATTTCGCACCCTCTATCTTTGGTTCAGCTTCTCCATTAGAATGTCAGGTGCGAGACGGGAAGAGGTAAGGCGGACAGTGGATAATTCAGCCTCACCTCTTCCCGTTTCGCACCGTGCACAACAGCGGCAGTAAACAAAACAGAGGAGAAAATCGACTAATCGGTCCTCAATAGAAAAGACAACCGCACACCAAATCACAGGTGCACTGGCTACCGCTGGCCAGACACGACGAGCACATCAACGTTCATCCCTCTTCGCCTCCTCGCTCATGATACCTGAAAGGCTACAATGCAGACGTTCTCCTCCGTCACGTCACGCGTTGTGTACTGGCACTGAAACGCCACGTAGCCGAGGCGGCGCAGAAAGTGAACGCGTAGCTGGTCAATGATGCGCTTGCATTTACGCCCCACCGTGCGCCGCTCCTCGTCCACGAAGTTGCCGCACACTGCCCACGAGGACATGCTGGCAAGCGCAGCGAACTCCATCTCGGACCAGGTGAAGGAGGTGCCGGGTAACACGAGCGGCGCAGGTGCCACTTCTAGTTGCTCAGGTGGGTTCACATGCTTGAGCTCACACCGGTGGTGGCAGCAAGTAGCGATCACCACAATGGGCAACTGCACTTGTGCCTGCGATATGAGCAAGGGATTTTCTGTAAAACAGGACAACGCGAAGTCTGTGCATGAGCCGCAGAGGTGTTTGCCTAGCACAGCCCAGTTCTCCAAGGACCGCGAGATGGCATTCGGTACCGTACCTGCAGCCACCTCCACCTCCCCGTTCGGCACTGGTCGAATCTCAGAGAGAAAGGCTCGAGTCAAGTCGACGTCTTTGATGTTTATTCGAAGGCGCTGCAGAGGAATGGCAGTGTGTCGCACTCGAGCGTCACCTTTACGCCGAAAGCCATCCATATCGAGCACCACGAGCGGCGGCCGCTGGGCAACCTCGGCAAGAAAATCCCACCTCAACGAAGACAGCGGTGCTGATGGTGTTGAGGGTGAAGTCTCTGTGGCCGCATCACACTGAGCCGAAGCCACCCCCTCTGCCTCATCACTTCCACCGACAGAGGTGGTAGTGGAGTCAATGAATTGGAGGCGCTGAACAATGAGCTGCTGCAGCGCCACGGAAAGGCCACCCTTGCCGGCACCAAACTCCAAGAAACCATCTACGTGAACCGGTGCACGTTGGCTGCTGCCGCGCCCCACGAGAATCGAGTCGGTGTCGTGTACCTGCCGAATCACATCGCTTAGACAGCGAAGTAGCCCCATGTGTTGTGGCCCGTGTTTCTGAGATGCAACCTCTCCATGAGCCACGGAGGCAGAGTTATAAAAGGAAGCCGTTTCCTCCGGTGTCGGGGTAGCGGCCGGCTCTCCTGAAGCTGCATGACGGTCTCTCAAGGGCTGCCGCAAGATGACGAGGTCGGGCGCAATACAGGAGTCGTAGCACTCATGCACCTTGCAAATGAGAGCCGCCAGATCCTCTACGGACAGGTCACGATGGGTGTACCGCTGGCTCTTCCCTTCCGGAAGCGCATTGCGCACACTCGACACAAACACTGCGCCGCGATTTGCGTGCTTGTCTTCACTAAAGTAGGGCAGCTGTTGCGTCACGTAGCGCAGGTCGGGGCAGACCTTAATGTGCTTCTCAAGCCGTGATGCGTAAACGGTGTGATTGGAGTTGATGGGGCAAGGAACTCGCATATCCCCGCGGTAGCCAGCAGCGTCTGACTGACAGGAGGTCACATCCTTCGCTGATTGTGGGGCAGCGGAGGGAGTGGGACCTGTCTGCTCGACGTTGTGGGTGCAGCAGTACAGCGATCCAGGCCTGCACTGGGTGCGGCAGAATCGGTGCTTGCGTGTCACGTAGTAACTGCAGAAGTTTGGATCGGGGTTTTGTGTTGGCGGCTGCACTTTTGGTGAGTTTCGTGCAGAGGCGCCTGCCTCCGCGTGGGTGGCGGTGGCAGTCATTGGCGGTATCCAAAAATGCAGCACAGGGCGAATAGCGCGCCTCGGCCTCCCTTTGAAGCGCCGCTTGTGTTCGGGAGGGCCCCCCACCCCGCTCCGCCTGCAGAGATGGGAAGGAGGTGACGAATGGCGTGGCAAACGAAAGGAGGGGGGATGGTGGGGACAAAGAAGAGCTGCACGCATGAAGACGCCACAGGGGGTACAAGTACTGCACAGACGTCTTCAAGCTCGGCTCTCCGGCTTATTGTTTGGACGCTGACAGGCCGGGAGGCTGAGGAGAAGGAAACAGAAAAGGGAAATAGGAAAAGAAACTCATGCGCTTGTGGGGCGTCACCATGCGAAGTGTCCGGTTCTCGGTTGCCTCCGCGCACCAGACGAGCGGCACCGCCCCGAAAAATCCACAGCGTACCTCCTCGTACAAACATGCACGGAGTGTACCGCACCAGACTTGGACAGGTCGCTGCAGAAGTGCTGTTGATCGGCGGGTATGGGTCTGGGTGTATGCGTGCCTCTTTTGGTCGGTATGTGTGCGTGCATGGCTCGCATCGCGAAGGCCGCTGGTCGACGACGTTGATGAAGGCCGCCTTTCCCTTCCCTTCCCTCGTCCCTCCACTGCCGCCACTTACAAGCTCGGCCCCTTTTCGTTTGATTGCACTACTCAGAAAACAAAAAAAATACAGTGGTTGAGTCAGAGCGTAGGAAAACCACTGCGCAGTCGACAGGCCTGGTCACTCCAGCGTTGACCATCGATCTCCGCCTATCGATCCGGCAGCACAAAGGGAGAATCAATAGAAAAGAGTGGCCCACGCCCACCGCTCAGCACACAGGGGAGGCGCGCGAACTTAATTTGCTCCGCAGAATGGTGGCGAAGTGGGTTGCTCTCAGCAGCAACGTTTTTTCCGGCGGTACCGGCATATGCGTCTTCTGCTCTCCCTGAGGTCGCCGCCGTATTTCGCTACAGGACTTTCCATAGCTGTACTCCGGCCATGTTGGTCGGTGAGAGAAACTGAGCAGCGTGGCACGCGCTGGCGAAAACACACACACAGAACGAAAGAGTCCTCCGCACATGCCCTCGTACGCGGCGCGGAAGGGCATGCTGGTGCGGCCAAGAAATAACTGCGGATACTCACTCCCTTCCGAACATTGCGCGGTGTTGCGGAAGAGGGGACAGCCCTGTAAAGCACTCGGCCGGGGCAGATCCCTCTTCGCGGACACACACAGTCGATCCTAAAGTGCGGTTTGGAAACGGAGTGTGACCCGACGCACAAGCACACAACTCCCTATGGAAAGGAAAGCCCGAAACAATGGCCAGATGAGTGACTACTGAACCCTTAAGCGAAGCACCTCGGCGAGAATATCTTTTTCTGGTCATCGTGCCCACTCTCTGCCATGCAACATGAGTTCAACGCCACTTAACTCTCGGCCCGTCACAGGCCCTTGACGTTGCACTCATATTGCATGGCAGAGAATGGACACGGTGAAAGGGGGAAAAGAGACAAGGCGGGGTGTGGGGAGGGAAAAGTGAGGAGGGGGAGCCTTCGAAAGACAAGTAAAAAACAGTAAAAGGCAGTGAAGAAAGAGGGAGGGGGGAGAAGAAGGGGGACCAAAAAGAAGCAAACGAAGAACACAAGACGCCCCGCCATCAGCCAACAAACGCACCGACTAACATCAACCCCAACGGATGAGAGAAGCCTACCAACGACACACGGAGAGAGAGAGGGAGAGAGAAAAGGCGGCCAACAGAGAAACCCACTCGAGCAAACGAAGGCATGCACGTATTTCTGTGCGCGAGTGTGTCTTGGGCACGTCTCTGCTGGTCTGAGCTGACATCCTAAGGCGGCAAACGCGAGGCAATAGAGAAAGAGAAGCCCAAGCAGCAACGAAACGCAGAAAGCGCAGAAACCGTTGAACAGGAAAACAAAGAAGGGGAAGAGAAGACTGAGTTGAATTCAACGCGTGTGGGAGGCTTCCCCCATACCCATCTCTCTCCCCACTCAACGCGACCTCCAGACAGTAGAAGCAATGCGTGATACGATAAGGGAAAAAGAGAAGTGCAAAAGATGCCATGATTGGGTGATGCTCCCTTTACGGCCGTACTAGGCGTGGCCCTGTACGCTGCTACTGTTGCTTTTCCTTGCTAGTAGTGGAAGGGCAGAGGCCACCACACGCTCTCACGCCTTGACAGCTACTACGACTCAGCACGCCTACATACAACGCTTGAAGGACAACGAACCGGGGCGCTGAGAAAAGGACAAACGAGAGAGAAGGGAGGGAGTAGGGGTGGGAAGGGGGCAGTAGCGGTAAACTAGCAAGCAAAAAGTAGCAGGAATTCTAGAGAGCGCCTGCATGCCAGCGCACGCACGCGCGCAGAGAAGACGGAGAACAAAAAAAAAAAAAATAGCGGCGGCATCACCGGTGTTATTGCGGCCTGAAAGAGGATTGCCGAAAGAGGAGGGGGAGAGGCGCGGGTGAGAGGAGGAGGAGGGGGGGAGGTGGAGAGGGCGACCACAGCAGCACCGTCGAACAAAGTAGTCCACAAAAGAAAGAGCGAGTCGCAGAAGAGTGGTGGCGCAGTGGAGACAAGAGACACGTTTAGTTGTCTTTGCCCGGACTGCTCATCTCACCCACTTCTTCTCCGTCCCACAACTTGGGGATTCTCATGTACTCACATCTCTGTGGTGTGACCCCGACGCGCTTTTATTGTCCACGTTCCTACGGCACTGAACTGCGCACAACCATAGTGAATGCGCAACGATATCTGACAGAGTGAATAGAAGGCTGCAGTTAGGGTTTGCTCAGGCGCGCATCATGGATGGGTAAAGTCCTCTACGCTCAGCATTGCCTGATTGCTCCTCCGAACGCTTGCGCAGAGGAAGGGAAGCGATAGGATCCAGAAGAAGGCAAACAAATCATTACACAGATATTCAGCAGGTTCCGGGATGGCTGGCAGAAAACTGATTCAACGCAGACGTTCAAGAGGGAGGAAGGGGGGGAGGTGCAGAAACAGACGTAAAAAGACAGAGGAGGAAGCGAGCACCGGAGCAGGATGAGAAAGACACAAACGGCAACAGCAGAGGAAGTCTCTCAGCAAAAAATAAAAAAAAAAGCGAAGAGAGACGGGGGAAGGAAAAATGAAAGAAGGAGAGGAGAAAGAGGGGCGTGGGAAGAGGAGAAGTGGGGAGAGGGGGGGGGCAGAGAAAGAGCGCACAGAGACGGGTAGTCATACAAACACAGAGAGAGACACTCGCCAGTCAAGAAACTTCGACAGAGAGAGGTAGCAGCACAACTGCATAAGCAGACAAGCACATACACATACGCCAGCACGAGGGAGTAGGGAGCTTGAAGCCGTCACGCGTACAACAGACGAGTTTTAATGAAATCTTCCGGTTTATTTTTTTGCGCACCTTTTCTCATTTCAGTTTGCAGAAAACGAGCGGCAACATGCAGATCCCCTCCCCCCGCCTCTTTCGCTGGTTGAATAGAGGAGGGGGAGTGAGGAGAAGCGTGTGTGGGGGGGGGGTGGGAGGGGGGAGATGGGTGGTGGAGGAAGTGGGGATAACATTGCAGGAGAAAAAAGGGGGAATTGTGATAAGGCGAGTCAACACCACAAAATACATTTGGAAAGTGGGCAACTGTGCGTGTGTGCGCCGTCATGAAGCAAAAGAAGAAGACGAAGGCCACGGCGACGAGGCGAACACACGGGAAGGAAAAAGAGAGGTGTGAGGAGGAGAGAACGCGGTGGCTGCGAGGAATGGAGCAGCACTCGCGCGGCGAACACCCCCGATAAAGAGAAACGGCCACATGGCTACTGCAATGGCAGCGATTGATGAGAATAGTTCCACACGGCAAAACACATCAGAGTCCATAAGTCAGGGATTTGCTCACACACACTTCGCACCAGTTGAGGATGCGTAGTGCGGGAAGGAGAAACGGACAGGCAGATGTGAGTAAAAGAGAGAAGGAAACAACAAACAAAGGGAACACGCGACGGAGGCGACGCCATCGGAGGAGTGTCAAAGCTGCATAGAAGTCACCGTCAAAGGTACGCAGGGGTAATTACAAAGTGAAAAAGGAGCCGGGACCTCACAACCCCCTCTCTCCTCGTTCCCTTCAACTGTTCCCACTTTACGATTTTTCGCTGATATCACCGGACGAGGAGTGTGACTCCGGCGTCGCGATGCTCACCCAGACTCGCTGCCCTCCCTTTGGTGACTCCCGGAAGATTCGCTGAATCATCGACCGCCGCTCCCGTTCCCCCACTGGTTGCCGTCCCGTCTGCGGCATGGCATTGCCCGGCACCACAACTTCGACACCCCTCGCAGCCGATATCTCGTGCGACGGGAGAGAGGGCGACAGGTCAAACCCATTCGGCTGCAAATGCTCCTGCGACAGTGACCCGAGAAGCACGCCTGCATTGCGTGCTGCGACGGCGGGCGTGGGAGAGGCGGTGTTCAAGATCAGGCTGTTGACCTTGTTACACCCCTCAGTGGAAAGGGTAGACTCAGAGAGAACCGACATGCCCTCATTGCGCAGCCAAATGGCCTCCAGGGGGGATCGCACACCGTGTTGCCTGCCCCGCAGTGCCCGAGGTGCTCCAGGGGGGAAATACTGTGCGGCAGGGGTGGTGGCAGAAGGTTGCATCGGGGAGAGCAAAATGGGAGAGTAGGGCAGTGCGGAGGTCGATACAGTGGTAGAGTTGGCGCTAGTGATGAAGGCTGACCGGGGAGAGCTTGACACATTGAACCTCGAAGAGCGCCTAGTCAGAGAAGCACGCAAAGGAGACGGAGACGGTGGAACCTCTTCCTGTGCACTCAGCAGGGCTACCGACGCGCTAGGCGATGCGAGGGGGGGAAGGAAGCCACTGGAGCCGAGCTTGCTCGCACGCAACAAGGACTGCACTGCGGAGGACTCTCCCACGTATGTCGCACCGGTTCTAGGATCGCTAACGTTCGGGGACAGTCGGCGAGAGGAAGCATTGTCTACGTGTACCGCTCCCTGTGTAGATAGGTTCTTGTCGGCCGACTTGTGGTAGAGTGCTTGAGGAACGCCGCCCACCTGCCAGGAGCTTTGCAGCGAGGTGCTCGAAGTGGGGGTACTGATGGTGGGGTCAAACACGGCAAACGTCATGAGCGGTGCTACCTGCTTGGGGCCGAGCGCAGCACGCGAGGACTGTGTGGAGGTGGCCATGACGTCCCAGCTGGGTGGTGAACCACAGAGCCTCTGTGGTGGCTGCGCCTGTAGGGGTAGTCGAGGATGCAGAGGGGATGTGACGGACATGGCGTCGGCGGTCGACTGTCGTGAAGTGTTTGCCAATGTGCGCTGCAGCGTAGGGGGGGAAGATATTGATGGTTCTCCTCTTGTCAGCGAGAGTGGAAGGCGCATCCCTGTCACCTCCAGCGTCGCCACGCCCTGGAAGCCGCTTGGTGTCGCACTTCTTTCCAGTGTCATTGAGTGCGGTGCAGCGGCCTGCAAGCTCAGCGGCGCTTCACAGCTGGTAAGGAGCGGGCCCGTGTCGGCGCACAGCCCCTCCGTCGTCGTGGCGCTGATGGGCATCGTTACCTCTACTACCCCTTCGAGAAGAAAGCTGCGTTGTGCAAAGGATGTGTAACTGCAGTCGCTGAGCTGGTCGATAGTGATTGACTTCGTGTTCAGCCCGTTTAGCTCCTCCTGTGCGGCCAACTCCTCTATCTCACGCGGCGCGGGTGAGGCAACAAGCTCAGCGACATCTGTTAAGAGTGACGCAGGGCCATCCAGCAGCTCCTCCTCCTCATCCCCTGCGTAAGAGCCCCTCGACAACACCTCAGTGTGGGTTAGCGTGTCAGCGTGTGCAAGCGAATGACCCTGCAGAACTCGTGGCACCTGCTGCGGCGGCCAGATGGTGCGAAAACCACTGAGACGGTGGAGCTGCAGTGGGGCCTGCTCCTGCGGTGGCGCGGGTGGCACCGTAACGAGGCTTGTGCCGCTGGACCCGAAGAAGGAGGTGGCAGAGCTGTCTATGCGCGCTGGAGAGTCCTGCGACATGGCGGTGGGGTCAGGCGAGGCCGACTGCGCAAGTAGTGTCGGTGAGAGACCCGGTAGAGGGTCCAATATAACGGAGAAGCGCTTCAACAGTGTCGCCGTACGGTTGGCGGGGTGCTCAGGCGGGTTCATTCCCATTTGGGCGCGTGCGTTCGAGTACCCTGCGCCGCGGAAGCGTGATGCAAGGTATCGCCTATGTTTGTGCTCGACCCGAAATGGACACACACACACACACACACACACGCAGAGACAGAAAGAAGGCGAGGAGAACGGTGGGGTGAGGTGGGGCGGGTTGGGGGGAGGGGGGGGGCTGATAAAAGAGTTACCACACACCTGCGCTGTGTTGCGGGTGCTGCGTGTGTCGAGTTACCCCGGTAAGGCACAACTCCCTTGACAAGTGTGCGAAGAGACAGAGGGGGAGGGGAAAAGTTGAGCGAAGAGAGAAAAGAACCGGGTCCGAGACAAAGAATCCCTTCAACCTGCACACCCCCTCACACACGCGTGCGCGTAAGGTGGGCAAAGCACTAGGGAGATCGAGTAGACTAAAACACGGGTGATGGACAGCGGCGCCTCAACGTGCAGCTCAGGCAGAAGGCCAAACACGCCCAAAAAAAAAAGCGAAACGCAACACCAAAAAAAGAGACAAAGTCGACCAGAAAAACGCGTGGTGACTTCGTGCGAAGTGTGACAAGTACGAAACAAAAAAATATCGGATCGAGGGGAGGGGGGGGTGCAAGCGTGTGGGGAGGGGGGAAAATGGCGCACTCACAGAGACACATACAGTTGAGACGACAAGCGCCGCCGTGACTTACACGTACGCAACAAACAAACAGGGGAGGCGAAGAAAACGGAAGAGCGACAGGCGTGCTCGTGTGTGTGTGTGTGGGTGGGTGGGTATGTGTGGAGGAGGGAAGCCACAGCAAACTATAGAGATGAAAAAGCGTCACGGAAGGAGAGCAAAATGTGAAAGCGGCGAGCCAAAATAGCAAAGGCATAAAAACAAAGGCGCACAGACGTCAGCAACGGCCACCCCTATACGCCAACAACATTCCACCGCGGCACTTCTTCTCTTACGAATAGTGCCGCCTGCAGCACGGGCCTCAAGCGTCGCTGCCACTTCTATTGATGTATGCGGATGCAAAACGTGCGTGGAGGGGTATGGGGGAGGGGGGTATGGGTGGCCTCTCGGAGAGCAGCACCATAAAGGACACAGTAGTAAGCACAGAAGGCAGATGAGGAAGAGGGAGCGAGAAGAAAAAGTGCGTCTTGGGTGGATATCCACATATATGTGTGTGTGGGTGTGTGTGGGTGGGTGGGTGTGTATGTACCCACACACACACAAGTCAGGTATGGTCGTAGTAGCAATCGCAAGTGGTAATCGCAGAAGAAGTAGAAGTAGAGCTACAGTGCGTAAAACAGGGGAAACGACTGCAAAGAGGTGCAAGGCAGAAAATAAAGGGGAAGAAGGGGAAAAAAATGTAGCACGCAATGCGCACGAGAAACGAGGGGAAGTGAAAGATACACACCAACAGCAAGCAATGAAGAGAGAAGCCGAAGGGTACACAGAGAGAGACGCCTGTGCAAAGACACGGCCACACATGATCAGCAAGCAGGACGAGAGGGAAAGCTATACGTCCACAAGCACCACGCAACAGTCGAGGTGCTTTTCGTTTCGTCCTTCGTTTGATTGTGCACTATCAAGCAGACGGCTCACCGAGAGAGAGAGAGAGAGAGCTAAACTCCGAGGGACGCCTGCACACAATCGAAGCCAGGGCGAAGAGATCTGATCCGCGCAGAGGAGAAGGCAGAAGGACGAGGGGAGGAAACCCCAAAAATGAAAATGGGTAAATAATAAGTAATATGAATGCTGCGAATAACACGGGCTACGTGCGGGTCAGCAGGGGCACCTGCGTGCTCGTACTAAAGGCGGGAGGAGGGAGAAGAAATAAAAGGAAAAGAGGGGGGGCACAATCGCTATGGTGTTCCGTCTTTCTTTTCTAAGGAGCACTGCTGTTGCCGCTGCTGCGCATACGCGATGGTTTGTCGTCCCTCCTGCCTTTTTCGTTCACTACAGTGTCTACACACTCGAATGTGTACATGCATGGGAAGGTGCGAGTTTTTTTGGCGGAGAAGAGTGGGAGAAGGTGGGAAGACAGTGGGTCCACAACTCACCGAGCTCGCACCTCCCTTACCCCTCCCCCTCAGTGTGTCGTCCCCTCACCGTACGAACCCGAGAAGTCAACGGAAACGATAAAGGGGAAAAAAGGGCAAAACAGAAGAGAGTTCAAAAGGGGGAAGGAAAAGCAGCGCAGGTGGTATCGACCTACCCGTACGGCGACCAGTTAACAGCAGAAAAGTGGGCTAAGCGACGAGAGAAGGCAACTACACAGAGGTGTTGCGTTGTTCCTTCTCTTGGTAGGAAGCGTAGTTGGCGGGGGGATTTTGCCCGTCCCCCTCTCCTTCCACGTCTATCCTTCAGCGCACGAATGCGGCGTGGCCAGCAACGAAAGGAATAATCTTGTGTGTTGTTGGCTTGTGTGCGTCTGTGCATGCGCATGCGTATGTTAATGGTTGTGGGCGTGAGGGGCAGCGGAGGGAAGAGGGGTGAGGTGCACTGCAGCATACGGCTTGGCGGGTCAAAGCAGACAGCGTAGCACTGACGAACAAGGGAACGACACGCATATGGTACGATACGACGGAATTGAAGGGACACGTGAGCCGCAGGACACGGGTTTAGCGCGCAAGTTTACACCACTGTACTGGAAATCATGTTTGCTTGTTTGTCTTTAGATGGCCAGCCATGCGCAAAGTGTGCACCACATACTAAAGAAGAGCGCTCCTTTAGCGCTAGTCTTGCTTAATTTTTCGGAGAAGGGACCACCATATGCACCCACCACGATTACTACTGCGTTCCTCGATGGTCATCGGCTGGAATCAGGAGACGGCAGATCAGCTGAAACTAGCACCACTCACTGAAAGCACCATGGCTGAAGAAATGCGTGTGCAGCGTACCTCAGAGGTGTGCCCAAGCTCGAACGTGCACGTCGGCCTGCACAAATAGACCCAAATACACACACACTCTCCTCCCCTCCTCTGCTGCGAAGGAGTGAGTGTGCGTGGGTTTGGGTCTAAGATAACTCGGGGAAAGCGCAATCCATATGATGAAATCCCCAGAAAAGAAACCCGGGAAGGAAAAAGGAGCGCAGCACAGAAAGAGAGGTACCCCCGCAGCTAACCTAAAGGCAGCAGCACCTTCTCACACCATACATACGCCTCTCCCCTTCTGATACGAGTGAAAAAAAAAAAAACAAAGATGCTGCCCGCTAAGGAAGGAAACGGAAAGGGGGTGAAAGGGAGAGCTGAGGACCTCCATGAAGAGTCCGTTATCAATCAAGGGTAGAAAGAGTGGCTGGAGGGCCGTTTTGCGGATTAGACATGGCGGATGGTGTCCACACGGAGAAGAAAGTAGTGCAGCACTCTCTCCCTCTCTTTGTCGTTCACTTCTCCAGGACCCCTTCGAATGAGAGCCGCCACCCTCTCCCCCACAATCTTATGCACATTGCTCCCCTTCCCCCCTCCCGCACACACACACACACACACACACACACGTGGCGCACCGGCAACAAGAAACCTGAAAGACCAAAACTACGCCCTTCCGTCGGTCTCCGCTGGGGTCTCAAAACCAACCGCCTTGTTGACGCCTGAGGCGTGATGTTTGTGAAAGCGCCTGCGTCGCGACCACCTAGGCGACCCGTGCGTACGCTCGCCGTTACCGTCCGCCTCTGCCTTCTCTGCCGACGCCTCTTCCCTCGGCGTCTTCGGGGCCTCTGCTTTCCCTGTTGTCGTAATGAGCTGCGCCGGCTGCCCCTCCACTCCCGCCGCCGCTGCATCCTCGCTACACAGACGGTCCGTGATGGGTAAACACACCTCCGTACCGATCAGCGACGAATCCGACGCGGATCGCACGGACGTTAGGACCAAGGCCGAGACGCCCGGCTCGTACTGCAGCGGCGAGAACATGTAGCCGCCATTACCGTCAAAGTAGAGAATCCAGTTGTGGTACTGCCACACGCTGCGACGGTGCGCAATCGTGATGACAGTGATGCCGAGCTCGACACAGCGGTCGTACATCTGCCGCTCCACGTCGAGGTCGACAAGACTACTGCACTCGTCGAGAATGGCAAAACGCGGACGGTGAAAGAAGAGGCGGGCCATGGCAAGACGTTGCTGCTCACCAAGCGAGAGGGTGCCGTCTCTCCATGCCAGCCGTGTCTCCCACGACATGTTCAACTTGGTGAAAACGTAGTCCAGCCCCGCCATCTGCAAGTAGCCGTACAGTTCGGCCTCACCGACGGTGAGATCCTTCTTCTTGAGGGGGTAGATAACCTGCTCGAGCAACGTACCGTCGTACATGTACGGCCGCTGCGGAACGTAGTACAGCTGCTCCGCCTCCGGTTTCTCGATACGGCCACCCCGCAACTGCCAGAGCTCACCCAGAAGACGGAAGGTGGAGGACTTGCCGCACCCATTGCGGCCAATAATGAGTAGGTTCATCCCTGGCTTGACGTAAAACGACATGGAGTTGCAGAGGCACTCGCCGGTGGGCAGCACAAGAGGGACGTCGACGAACTCAATGTGGTTGCCACGCACGATATGGCCGAAAGAGCCCGCGTAGTTCACCATGGGCTTCCCGTCATTACCGCGCATCGAAAGAGTGCCAGGGGGGGAGTGTACAACTGGGGACTGCGCAGTGCAATCCATTTGCATCTTCACCAGCACATCTGCGTGGTCCAGCGCGTTGAGCAACTGTGCCAGTCGGCGTGTGTAGCCCACAGCGACAAAGGCCCACTTAATGTTCCACATGAACTTCCCAATCGCGGTGGCGAGTGTCTTGAACGTGTACGAGGCGCACGTCAGCGTCGCCGTTGCCGCCTCGGCGGTCTTCGCCACGTTTCTCTGGTGCATCGCAGCCATAGAGCACACGACGTAGCCCACCAGCACTGACCCATACTTGTTGTGCAGGACCTCAGTGAAGTTGAAGCGAGATTGCACGTAGGCCGCGTAGCGCGACTGGTCCGTTACCGCCTTGAAGAGACGCTGCAGCAGCTTCTCATAGAATCGAAACCCCTTCGTGACGGTGATCTCTTCCGCGTGGGTCAGCAAGCTCTGGTGTGCCCCTCGCACTTCACCCTCCTTCGTCATACGTTGCTGCACCATCAAGTCGAGGTTCGGGGCGCAGCAGACTACCCACACGGCAAAGCTCACGTAGTAGGACCATGTCATGAACGTCCCTTTCCACCCCGTCTGCCGCGCCAATGTGAAGGAGAAGGTGATGGCATCAACCAGCGGACGCGGAATGCCGGTGAAAAGGGTCGCCACCACGCGCGACCAGTTGCGCACATCCTCGGTGATGCGCTGGTCCACACGGTCTACCCCATGCAGACCCGCCAGCTGGAAGAAGACGCGGTGCTTCAGGTAACGGTCGGAGAAGTACGTGGCGAGGTTGTCGCGGAAGTGCAGTCCCAGCAGCTCCGAGTAGTAATCCAGCGTCACATGTAGCAGAGTGGCTGGCACGCAGGTGGCGACAAATACCACCAGAGCACGCATGACGTGCCGCAGGTTGCCCTCGATTGCCGAACGGCTTACCAGTCCGCTGACACTCACGAGGCGCACCGACACGTAGGCGCGGGCGAGTATCATCACGAAGATAATGTAGATACTCCGCGCCTCGCGCCCGTGGTAGTTGGGAATCGCCACGCGCAGCAGCTGCATAAAGCGTTGGGGCACAGACTTCTCTTGGCTGACCTGTTCGCCGTAAGGCTCAGCGGCAGCCGTGGAGTCAGAGGGGATGGCAGAAGACAGAGCACCAGCGCGCGGAACTGGAGAGTGCGGCGACGTAGGCATCGATTGCAATACGGATGCAGGGCTGCTCCCATCTCGTCCCCCGTCTCCAGAGTTGCCGCGCTCGATGGTGCCATGAAGACCTCGTATCGATGGTGGTGGCATTGCCTTGGCCAGCTGCCGCCCGCTCGATGTGGCATACATAATCGCGAGAAAGGCGAGAGAGCTACCCAGAGAGCTAGTCATGACGGGGTCCCGCAACCGCGACGCCGCGTACTCCCTCACATACTCGCCGAGCACCTCAGAGGAGACCATCGCGAAGGCGAGTCTCGAAAAATATATAGAAGCGAAAGGAGAGAACAAAGGAGACTTACTATGCGTCAGTCGCACAGACGTTGAAACATAACTCTCTAGTCGCGTGAGGTTAACGTGTGAGTTATGTGTGTATCTACGGAATGAGTGTAGCTGAAATGGTGAATGAGAATGAGAAAGAGGCCCGCAACAAAGAAAAGGAGTACACGGCGAGTCTCAGCAAACAGCCGTGGTGACGGCAGAAGGAGGTTAAGAAGGCCTCTGTGTGTACATGAACGGGTGCGCGGCACTACCAACAGCCACGCCACCACCACCACCACCACTGGCAAAGTCAATAAGTGGCTGACACACGAGCAAAAAAGCAACGATGTGACAGACGCAAATGTGCCTCGCGCGGCGCGAGAGATCAGAGGGGTACGTTGGAATGTGCCCCTTTACCCCCACGAAGCCGAATCAGCGGCAACTGGCGAAGGGTACTGAGAAGCGACGGCACTCCAGGGGGTCGAGGAATGTGAACGATGCGCACGGGAGGGTGTCAAAAGGGGTGCTGTACGAATGTGCACGGATGTGGAAGAGCGCAGCATGAAAGGGGAGAAGCGAGCGAGAGTGGGCAAACGCCGATGCAGACTCATCATGTGTGGCGAGCAGCCTCCATCCATGCGCGTGCCTCTTTCCTCTGTGTGTGCCATAACGCAGAAGTCCACCGCTGCTACTTTACCCTCTCCCTCAGTACTCGGCACAGGCCACAGGTGCCTTCCTGTGCTTCTCCCTTCCACCCTCGCTGTATCTCATTTGAAGTCTTAAGCGTTGCTCCCGCTACAACAACACAGCGTGAAGGTGCACACAAGAGAGTGACTAGACTAGGAAGCATAAGGAACGAGAGTACTCAGCGAGGGGAAGAGAAGATAAAAGAGAAGAGAGCTGCAGCTCGTATTGCTGCCACACATCATGCACATGGTTTCTGGGTGAGTGATACACGAGTACAGGCCATGAACGGAGTAAAAAAAGAGGGGGCCAATACGGTGCGGTGCAACGCACAGACATAAGCACCGATTCACACCCGCACGAACGGCGCTGGTGGAAGAACAAAGTGAACGACGAGCTGCGCTGATAACGATGAGTGGCCGAGGGGGTTGGAGGAGGCAAGTACAACGGCGACAGCGCCCCCCCCCCCCCCCCCCCACGCCCATCCATACACGCTCAGGCCTCTTCTGCCTGTAGCGTCATACCTGACAAAGGAAGGAAAAAAAGGGACTGCTGTTCTGATGACAACTCGCAGTGGACGTTACGGAGGCGGAGTCGATACGTCCCGAAGCACGGCTGGGTGGCAGTAGACCACGTGCTCAGGACCCCGTTAGATGAACCCCCCACACCCCCTCCTACCAGTATCCGCAGCACCTACACCCGATGCAAGCAAACACACAAATGGCGCCCACTCGGACTTTCGCCCTCCACAGTGACGCCTACGCCGTCTCCACTGCGCTCAGCAGTTCTCGAATGTATCCGTGATACGTCTCGTTTGTTTCGTACAGAGACAGAAGTTCATGGTGCAGTCGCTCATAGTCCGCTACTGGCACCTGCACCGCTCGCTCTGGAAAGGGCGCCGTGTGCTTGATGGGGGCGAGTGCAGCATTTACCAGATTGCGTAGCCGGGCCTCGGGTAGCAGCAGCGAAGCACCCGGCACCACCTCCGAGGTGGCGGATGCCTCGGTCGGGTTCTTGGCGAGAAGTGCAGTCCGTTTCGCCATGAGCAAGCGGCGTGTGCGAAAGAGGGCGTTGATGACATGTGACTCCCGCTCCAGTGAAGGGCAGTGGTAAGCGGCAAGCACGAGAGCCGGCAATACCCCGGTGCACAGGAAGATGAGCAGCTGCGTAATCGACTCCACCTCGGTGGGGGACGGAGCGCTGGCAGAGACGGTAGCTGAACAAGGTGGTGCCTTGGGCACACTCGTCGATGCCGGCCACGTCGAGGAGACGCCAAGTGAGGAAAGTGTAAGGAAGGCAGTATCCGCACTGTGGCAATCTCCGCTGGGTGCACTACCTTCAGCTTCGGCAACTGCGTCGTCCATCTCCTGCGCCCAGCCAAACAGAAGGTATTCATGTCGAGCCGCGTACAGTAGTAGCGGGGTCACATCATGCTCCTGTGTGGAGCTCAAACGCGGCCGCGCGACCTCAAAGAACTGCGTCGTTTCCGTCGGCAAATTTGCGGCGAGCAGGTGCTCGTCAGGTGCGACTTTGACGTTGACAATGTCAGAGAGAGCCGCAACGTACAATGCGAAGGTCGATATGGGGAGACAGTCACTCAGAAAGTCGCTCGAGAGGAGTGCGGCAAGACGAACTGAGCACAGCGGAGCCACAGACGCCGTCCCGTCGCTTGCAGCCCTACTCTCGTCTCCGGCATCCTCCTCGGGTAATGCAGTCGCTGGTGGGAACTCGGCACACAGGGCAGCGAACAGATCGTCCGGCACCTGCGAGTCTGCGTCCGTGATGTTGCGTCCCATTTGACTCATCGCCTTGCCTACCCCGTAGTGAGATACGTGGCGCAGTATTGCTTGACAGCAGTGCCACTTGCTGGAGCTGTTGATCGAACTAGAGGCTGCTGAAGAACGCAGGCACACGCACAAGGCAGCGATGATCAGCGAGTACGCAGTGAGCGGGTCTGGAGGAGGATTAGCACGGCTGCCGAAAAGGCCTGCGCTGCTCGCCAACGCATAGAAGCACTTGGCCGAATCCGCAGGGCTCAGCACTGACGCCTGCAGCTGCGTGTCCAACACCTGTTGCAGTTGAAGCAGAAACCGGCACCAGGTCATGGGGAGGCAAAACGGGCCAGCCTCCTGCCTCACGAGCCCTTCCATCTGAAGGAGAGTAAAGCCCATGTGGTACAAAGGGCCGACTGCAGTGATACGCAGCTGCTCATTTTCGCTGAGGTGCTGCTGCACGTAGGTCGAGAATCGAACTGAGGAGCCTTCAGTGCTTCCCAGAAGCCACTCGGACAAGTCTACTGGATCTGGGTAGAGTGTCCCTTCGTCCTCGTATCGCTCCAGCTCTGAAAAGTCCAACAACTGGAGCGGCGTTTCCGCGTCGGTCTCCTCGCCGGTGTCGTCCTCGTCTGCCACCTTCGCGCCCGCTGGAGCCCATGCAGTAGTTACTCTGGCTTTTTCCAGTTCCGCAGTGAGTCCCTGCACTTGTGCATCTCGCTGCGCCACCAGCCGCTGTGCAGCTTCCAGCTCGCCCTCCATCTCTGCCAGGGCAACACCACGATGCTCCAGCTTGCGCTTGAGGGCCGTGTTCTCTCGACTCATGCGCTTCAGCGACTGCTGCAATTTGCGCACGTCCATGTGCTTCGTCGGTGAATCTGCCGCCTCCTCCACATCGTCACTCCCCGCCCTCTCGCGTCTGCTGGGGGTGCTAAGTTCATCCATCTGAAGCGGTACGTTGGCGCCGGCGCCGTTGCCTTCAGCAACGTCTTCCCTGAGTCCTGTGAGCCGTAGTGGGCCTGTCGACACTGCCACAGGCGAGTTGCTCCCTGAGACGCCGTCACACACCAGCAAAAAGGAACCCACTCGGTCTGAAGTGCTTTGGGCTGCCGCCAGCTTATCAGAAGCAGTCTCCAGCTCCGCATGAATCTGCGCTACGTCTGCAGTGTGCTCGACCACCTCAACCTCAACCTCCTCCTTGGCTTCTTGTAAGCTCGGCAGTGCCGCCTCCTTCCCGGCTAAAATAGCTCTGGAATACTCCGCCAAAGCGGCCGTCTCGGCCGGATGCGCTTGCGGCACGTCCTCGGCCTTGCGCCGTGTCGACTTGATAATACCAAGCTGGGTCTGCAGCTCTGCTTCCAACTGGCTCAATTGGCTTTCCAGCGCTGCAATGCGGTTGTGGTGAGCAGTCTCAGCCTTCTGACTCTGAGTTTGCAGCTCTGCATGCATGACCTGAAGGGCACGGTGCTCCTCCTGCAAAGTAGAAAGGACAATTTCCTTGGTGTCAAGCACCTGCTGTAGGTGTGCAATGTGTCCATCCCCGGCCTCCTTCGCCGAGGCAGCACGGGTGTCCTCTGCCAGGTGTACTGTGGTAGGAGTGGGGAGTTCCATTGGTGCTGCGGAGGCAGCCTCCGCATTTTGTTTGAGCTGCAGCAGCTCTGCTAGTTCTCTCTCCCAGGCCTTCTCTCGTTGGCTGTGTTGCTCATACCTTTCCGCCAGCGCCTCCTCGCTCGCCCGAGCACGCCATGCCCACTGTGACTTCTCCTCCATCAGCCCACCCACCGTCTCCTGCATTACACGTAGCGCCTCGTCTTTCTCCACAGCCTCTTGTTGCAGCCGTGTCGCGACTTCAGTGAGGTGGTCCACGATGGACAGCACGGCGAGGCAGTCGCTTTGCTTTTCCTCCTCGAGGGCGCGGATGTGGTGCAACAGATCTGGCCCTAACGCAGCAACAGGTTCTCTGGCAGACGTCATGGAGGCTAAGCGCGGTAGAAACTTAGCCACGCGATGAAGCGCATCTGCCAGTTCCTCCGCGGTCGGCGGCGGACTGCTGTTGTTGTGCAGGCGTAGCGCGCTCAGCTCACCTTCATGTGCTGCGAACAACGCTGAGGATCTCGCACACAGTGGTGCACTGGCGTCCTCCGTCACTACGTCTGACTTGCTCTCCACTTCGTGTACCGCGCTGGGGTAAAAGCGCGCCACCTGCTTCACAACTGCGAGCGCCGCCTCGTGCACCGGGGACCACGCACCAGCCTCGAGAACAGAGTGAAATGCAAGTGGCGCGTCCGTGCCAGCGCTCGGGAGAGCGCGATGGGGTGCCGCACTAACAAGACTGGCCCACTCCAAGCACTGCCGCTGCAGTTTGTTGCGCTCCCGCACAAGGTGCTCCACCTCCTGCTGGCTCTCGCGCAATGCGGCCGCTGATGCGGAGGTCCACATCGGTCGGTGTGGCTCAGGCGTCGTGCCCCCGGTTGTCGGTAATGGCGAGGCCATAACGCCGTTGGGGCTCTCGAAGGAGGACGCCATCCAGGAAGGGCCGGAAGGCGCCGGCACTGAGAACGTAGACGAGGGTGATGACCACCCTCTCGACGACGGCGCGGACATGTTGGGCGCGCCAGCACCACTGACGGTAGAGCAGAGTGCCTGCTTCAGCTGCTGGATCTGCTGCAGGTTCTTTCGGTGGCGCTCCTCGGCCGCCACTAGGTGCGGAACGGTCGTGCCATCGGCACCGTTCGCACGCGAAAAGGTGCGTCGCCGTTGCGTTGGTGGTGCTGTCTGCATGTGGACCGCCGATACTTTAAGAAAAAAAGAGGGGCCAATGAGGAAATGACAAGGAAATAGAGAAAACACAGTGAGACGATTTGCAACTCACTTCTACTGTAGCCCTTTCGCCAGTAGAAGTTGCTACTCTACGTACGCTCCAATAGGGCTGTCGAGTAAACCGTATGGGCGGTGTAGTGAATGTCTATGCATCTATTTGGGGCGAAGGGATGCCCCGCTGGTGGAAGTTGCAAAGCAAGACGAGAAGTGGAAAGTGAGGATGACAACAGCAGCGGCACATACCGCAGAAACGCTTGACTCTTGGGCGGTTGGAGGGGCCGCTGAGGAACTGCTTCAGTTGACTGCGAGAAAAGGGAAATGTGAAAGCGTGGGAAATCGCTAAGTTTTCATGCTGACAGAGCAGCGCTAGTCAGCTGCGCCTCGCCAGGCTGAAGGTCAATCACGCACCTGCGCAGAACCTGTCAAAGAGACCCAAACAGTAGAGCAGACGTACTTTGTTTTTTTTTTTTTCGTTTGGTCCACACGCCGTCATTGCAAGAGAAGAAGATGCAAAGATGTTCGTTTAGCACACCGGCAATCGCTTTAGATATCGTGTCGATAGCGGTACGCGCCTGACCGGTGACAGAACACCTTGAACACCCTGTTGCCTCAAAGGGGTTGACTAATTGTTCTTCGCCTGTGACTTCGAATGGAGAAGAGGGCGCCGATGTGCAGCGTTTCCATTAAGTGAGAAAAAGAAACAATCGCTGTCATCAGCCCCCCAAAGAAGAAGGCAAAAATAGACAGTGGGGCAAGCACACTACAGGTTAGCTGTAGCAGAAGGCTGCACTACGTATTTCCAGATGAACTTTGCTTCGGGGCACTCCGCTTTGAGGCCTTTCACGATAGCATCACGCTGGTCCCTTGATGCCGCCAAGGCCACGGCGATGCCACCACGGCCGGTGCCGGACAGTTTCGCACCGAGAGCGCCATAGGCGCGGCACGTTTGTACAATCGACTCCAACTCACGACATGACACACCAATTTTGCGGCACAAATCATGATTGGCATTCATCAGCTGACCCACACGCAGGAGATCGCCCTTCTGCAAAGCCTCGCGAGCCTGAGAGACGATGTGAGTGTAGTTGTCACATAGTCGCTGGAACGGTTCTGGTTGCCTCTCCTTCATCTTGCGCACGTCACTTACGACAGCCGTGGTGCTAGCAGTGATGCCAGTGCCCACAACGACTAGGTAGAGACACTGTTGAAATGCAATGGACTTCATGATAGATTTGCCACTATGGCGGCGGTACGAAATGAGTCCACCAAACGTGGCAGCCGTGTTATCCACCCCACTAGGTGTGCCGTGGTAGCCGCCCTCGCCGACAAAAGCACTCTGATTCACTTGTTCCTCCGTCAAGCTCAGCTGGTATAACTCACTCAAGGCTCGTGAAAAGGCGACAACGTCGCTGGCGGAGGCTCCGATGCCACTGCTCGGTACCAGCGGTCCGCCGATGAACATCTTCAGCCCATCTCGGGACAGGTCCACTTGCAGGTGATCGAGAACGAGCTGATGCGCCTTCTTCTGCTCGCCGCGCTTCTGCGTAATGTAATTGGGAATCGCAGGGCGCTGGTCGTTTACTTGGAGACCAGGGACGCCGGGGGTTACCTCTAAGCGACATTCGGTATACTCCCTGATCCCAGCAACAATCGCCTCAGCACCGTACACGACAAAATGCTCGCCAAAGAGAATCACTTTACCATACCCGATGTGCTTACCGGTCGTCTTGCTCTTGACGGGCTTCGGCATTGAGAGGAAGTGCGAGGTGGAGAGGAAGCTAAATACCTGTTTGTAGAAGTGAAAGTGATGATCCAAAAGCTGAGACTCCTGCTACCAAAGTGAAAACGCAGGGACAACACGGAGGGAGAAGGAAGTTCCTGATAATGAGGATATAGAAAGAAGCTCGTAGAGCCAAGAAGGCAATGTGGGAGAAAGCAGTTTTCGTAGAAACACTTCTGAGTGCTTCATTAGCCCGTTGTTTTCGGACCAGCAAAGCCTAGCATGCTCATCAGCCTTGCAACTGACCACAGAGAAGTACATCACACTTCAAAGAGAGCACAGAGTTGTATAGTAGTAGTAAGTGACTAAGCAGGCATGCAATCACTTCAGCAGCGAAGTGGCAGCACCTTAAAGGTGACAGAGGGTGCAGAATTTCATGGAATGTTAACTGCAGCTGTCTTCTATGAGAGATTACTGCACCTGTCAACTCATAAAGAGAGCAACATCATTAATGAACAGGCTCATCTCCATGCTTATCCTTCCCGGTGACTGCCACAGCCAAGAATGAGAGACAGCGGGGTGAAAGAGAGGACTAGTTCTTGAGTGAGAAGAGGGGAGAGAACATGTGAAATATTAGTCACACCTAGAGCTGTCAAGTGGTGGCCTACAGTAACCCACCGTCCAATATGATGGTATACTGCAATGTGCTACAGCTGGTTGTAGTAGACATTTAGTATACCAAGCACACCCAGGTCATAGTATCCCTGTGTAGTTGCACAGATAGAGGAGGGAGATAATACAATAGAGGCGAATGAGCCCAGGTGCGTTTCACTGCAGAATGTAGGCACGTTGCTTTGATAGAGATGGAGAGCATCGTGTGAGCCAAATTGTCCGCATACTGCAGCTGGTTTGCTCGGCTAACATTTACTTTTCCATCAAGAGCAATTACGTGCATGGTGCGCCCATCGCGAGCTGCCTTTTCTTTCTTTGATCACAAAACACTATGAGTGCAAGAGCAAAGCCAAGTGTTTAGGCACTTAGATGGGAGAAAATCGGTCAAGAATTGGTTGAGGGGCAGCCCCTTACAAAGGAAACAAAAACAAGATAGAGAGAGAACTCGAAAGCCGTCGTATGGAAACGACAACTACATACGTAAATACGTAGTGAAGAAAGCAAAAGGTTACTCAGCAGGGCTGAAACAGGTGAATCGCGTCACTAAAACTCTACCAAAGTGAGCCATCGTCGTTATCAGAGAGAAATGCGCCCCAATAGAACGGAAAGGCCACTAGAAACGAAGACTTACAGATCGCCTACGACAGTGAGCCTTGGGTAACCAGACCAAGGACAAAGCATTCTATACAAAACTGTGTCATCTTTACCGCCATCGATAGGAAACTCACAGCAGAGCACCGAACCAGTGGTGTCTTTGTAGTCACTTTCACTTTAGTCGATAACGATTCTGTAGATAGTGGCAGCGGTACCGAAGACAATGGCTACCACTCCAGCAATCAAAATAAGGTAGGTGCAGCAGTAGTTGATTACGCCGACAGAGCGGAGCGACCAACCTCCAGCGAACATCACAAACAGGGCAGGTAAAATGAACCCGACGAAACCGCCACAAAAGCCTCCCGTGAAGCCGAATACTATATTCACGTTCGGTACAAACAGTCCGAGCATGAGTATGAGGACAGCTAGAGAAACGGCTCCAATGAAGTATTTCCAGTACACCACGGTGTAGGGGTCCCAGCCAAGGAGAGGAAAGAGAGCGCTGCGGCACGCGTTGTTCAGCAAACCAAAGGAGGCACAGATCTTGATGAACACGCCAACATAAGCGACAAACACCTGCGGCTGTTTTACTGGGTTGTAGTGCAGCAGGATAGAGCCTTGTACTTCGCCAAAATCGAGGTACCCGAAAAGTCCCGTGATGTAGTATAGAACTCCACAGATGGTCATGCTCACAGTGGCGCAAATAGTGAAGCGGCGCACATTGCGAGGCCGCATCTCAAGCGCTACTTCCACGCAGTTGATCTGACACATGTAGGAGAAGATGAACACACCAAGGCCCTCAATAGCTGTGTTGCCACTGTTAATCAGCCGTGTTGTTGGGCGAGGACTCGCGCTCATCCCGTTCATAGCACTGTGGATGATGACCACAAACGCTAAGTACAGGATGAAGAGAATGCCGAAGGCAGAGACGTAGCGGAGTGAATTGATCTTACGCGGCAGGACGAGAGGAAACATAAAGACTAACCAGAGGCCAGTAGTAAGGAGCTTCAGACCCACGGAAGTGAGGAGGAGCGATGGTGTTGACGCAAAGGAGCTGAGGATCGGCTTGAGGAGGTCACCGATGGTCACGACGTAGGCAACGGCACCACCAAAGATGTGCAGCGCACGTATGATAGCGACAAAAATGTCCGCGTGTGTATGCAAAAGATGCTTCGCCATCTGCTCGAAGGAGTGCAACCCTGTCCTATCTGACACCTGAACGAGGAGGCGCATGGAGTACACTGTTTCCGCTGTGATCAGTACAAGGTAGACAGTGGCCATAATGATGCCGACGCTGTGGAAAGCAGCGGGAAGGCCGAGAATGCCGGCTCCGATGGTGGTGGAGGCCATGCTAAAGCAGCTCGACACCATGCCTCCATATGGGATCATAACTTGCAGGAGGCGGCTGATAGTGTGCAGGTTGCTATCGCTCTTGCTCTTGGAATCCGAGCTGCCATCTTGATAAACCTGCGCGGACGGCTTGTTGCCATGGGGGGAATCGAGGCCGATGAGCTTATTGACGTACAAGTTGCCCTCTTGGGGAACGTCCTGCTCTGGCAGGATATTTAGCTCCTGCTTTGCTACTGGTGACTCCATTTTCTTTTGGTATGGCTTTTTTCAGCAAGTGGTGTTTTTGGTGCTGCAAATGAGATGTATCAGCGCGTGGGGAAAAGGAAAGGGGAAGGGTGCATGCCTTGCTTTTTTGTTCCATGCAACAGGGGTGAAGTGGCGGGAAATTGGACACGAGCTTCATGCACGGCGTGGCGGCAATAGGGCGCTGCGTGCGGGCCTCGCGACTGCAAGGGGCCGTCTTCACACGGGAAAGCGCCTTGGCGCAACGAGGCCGGGTGGTGGTCGGTCGTCGGGGCGGGCGCGGCATGGGGTTCGCGGCCCGGTGGGGCGCTGTGGGGGCGTGTCTTCTGCGCGGGGTGGTCTGGCGGGCTTTTGGGGGCCCCTTGCCGGGGGGGGGGGGGCCGCTTTTTTTTTTGGTGCCGGGCAACGCGCCGGGGTGTCCCGACGCCCGGGCCCCAATGAGCAGCTTTCGTTCCACCATTCGCCCGCGGGCATGCACGCTTGCCAAACTTCTGCTGAGGATGCTGTGCCCCGGGAAAAAAAAAGAAGTTGCTCCCCTGGAAAGGTGGAGCTCCAGGGAAACAACCTTGACTTATAATTTCTATTCCTTTGCCCGAAGGCAGTATCAGGAGTTACTCTGATAAGAACAGTTTATAAACATGATCTTAGCTAAATAGCCGAGAAGATATGCTACACGAGGCGTTCACAAAAGCAGAGAGGCTACCACATGGCTTACACCGTTTTGTTCTGGGGTGCGCCGCTGTTAGCTGACGTTCCTGCCGAGCGTGTTTTGTAGTTCAACGGGCGCGGCCGCTGGTCGACGGCCAACTAGGTCGCGGGTTCGATCCACTACATCAACACATTATTTTGAACGTGTCGGCCTTTTAAGAGAAGCGGTTGTGGGGATGTAGCTCAGATGGTAGAGCGACCGCTTAGCATGCGGTAGGTATTGGGATCGATACCCAACTTCTCCAACTTTTTGCCAGGCCAGAGGGCCCGGCTCGTCATTGTAAGGGGAGGGGGCGGTGCTTGTCCGGGAAAGAAGGAGTTTACGGCACACATCCGCAGCGAGGTCACCCAGGCGCAAAGTTCCGCCGTGGCACATCGCCCTTCAGACAAACTCCCTCGCATAGCCTTTTTCGACTACAGCGCGGAAAGAACAACACGGCGCACCCGCTTTTACATGCAAGCGATTCTGTGCGTGACATTCCTTTGTACAAAGTGTTTATTCTGCTATTCAGCATGGGTTTACTTGCACTCTACTCCAAGCCTGTCGCAGGGCTCATCGCGTGGTGCGAAGCAGCCGTAGACACGCGTTACCGCACTGTCCACACAGTGACCTGAGCACGTCCTCTGTCCCAAGCTCTGCCCACCTGCCTCACGCAGGTCGCGCCACAGCCCCTCCCATGGTGTCTGTCGCCACCTGGTGTATCTCCCTCGGTGGCTCAGGCTCTCCACACCAGTGGGCAACAAGAGGGGTGAGATACGCTCAAGACCGGCTGACACTCCGTCTATCGTACAGATCATACAAATGTGTTCTCTGTTGTAGGTCGGTTCGACCAAAATCCGCCCAGAACCCGAGCGCTGCCATCAGTAGCAATTAATTGCTCTGACTTCGCTGCGCCGCGGGTGCCTGAGCCTGTGGCCACCAGAAGTGGCTCGGCATTGGCAGCAATAGGAGCTGTCTGGCTTCCCCTCGAACGAAGCGGGCACTGGAACCTGAGATGCCACGCTCTGAGGCAGTCAGCATCACCAGGGAATCTCCGCTCGTTACGAGAAAAGAAGAAAAATGAGAAAAACAAAAGGTTGTGGGAAGTCCGAAAGACATGTGCACCTGCCACGCTGATGGCCGACAAGCGTCATGGAAGTCAGACACGCTGGCTTCTTTAGCCCGCTGCACTGCGCCCCTAGGAGAGGCCGAAAAAGGAAGCCCCTACAGGAGAGCGCTATGGCAGGGGCACGTTTGACAAATGAGTGCCACCGTACATTATGCTGCTTTGTCGCTGCAAGGAGAACGGGGTCGGGCGTCTGCTCGTGTTCTTCGCTGTACGGCGCACTCCACGCAATCGACTGTTTGGGGCTGCACATTGCGGATGTCACTGCGACCAAGTGTGTCTCCATTGATGAGCGTGTGGGTGGCAACTGAGCCTCCTTAGATTCGCAGTTACGCAGCATCGACCGCGGGAGTGCCACAAAGAACTCAGCCTACCCAGAGATGGGAGAAACACGAAAATGACGAAAAAGTAGATGTACCACAGGCAGCTCTGGCGTTCCATTCGGTGATGTGTGCGGGTGGCAGACTTCGTCTCGTTGCTGCTCTTCCTCCAAGAGCGGAACATGCACCGACAGAGCACCAAACACTGCTGCATATGCTGGCTGGCTGGGAGAAAGATGTCAGCGGGGGGGGGGAGACGCTACGAAGACAGACGGAGGAAAACCAGAAAAATGTTCCACGGAGGGGGAGTCACCCACCCGCCAAGCCAAAGAAAGCACGAGGGCAATGGAGAGGGAGAAGGCGAACCTGCTGACTCCGCAACCCGACAAAATCGCACTCTACCGCGTCGATACCTAGCGAGCCCATCGAAGGAGAGCGCAATGATGAGACACACACAGGCCGAGCAAGGAGACAGGCGTATCGACGAGAAAGCGACGGAGGAAGAAGAGGGGGGGGGGCGAGCATCTTTATCAGGGTCAAACCGAGAAACTCACGCAGCAAGGCGAGATGGAAACGACAGGAAAGCGAAAACGCCGAGTCAGAGAGCTCAAATCGCATGGGGCCTTTTTTAGATCCTTTGCACTGCACGCTCGGGCCGCGAACGTTTCCTTTGCTTCCTTTCCCCTTACACCAAGAGAGCGAGAGAAGCGTGCAAAGCTGATGGGGGAAACTCTCTCGTGACGATTTAGGGTCTCTCTCAGCGGCGTGCGGGTCAGTGCGAGTGCTTGTGGCTGATGGAAAGCTAGATATCCTCTCTGAAGGACGCTTTCCGAGAGCCAAAGTCGCCGCCAGAAAGAAGCGGCGCCGCAAATCGGATCGACAACGGCAGTGCGCTCTTCTTCCCGCGTCTACTCGCGACCACACCTGCGAGAAGTGCCCTGCTCCTGCGCTCTGCAGAGACATCGGAGGCCCGCCCATACATACTACTTGATAGGGAAGGGGATGGGAGATCACCAAGTGGGGAGAAGAGGCATCCCTCCGGGATTTAAGATGCGAAAGGAGAAGAAAGTAGAAAAGGGGGAGGGGGAGGGGGGAAGGAGGAACGCTCACACTAGGCAATGAAAACAGGCAAACATGAGTACCCCCGCAACAGTTTCTCTCTTCACGCAGCCGAAAAGAGGGAAGAGAGAGAGTCCTGTTGCAGCACTACACATCAAGCAAAACAGTAGAGAGAAAATGTAATGGACAAGTTTTTAAAAAAAGGGAGCATACGCGCACACGCACTGCAAGAGAGAAGTATGCAGATTGTGAATTGTACTGGAGCAAAGGCAAAACCACACAGCGAGAAGGCAACACACGTCATCCGGGC